>NC_143013.1:116876734-116971734 GCF_055824585.1 Amblyomma mixtum
TGGGGTTCTTTAACGTGCACTGACATCGCACAGTACACGGGCCTCGAATTTCTCCTCCAAAGAAATTCAGCCGCCGCGACCGGGATCGAACCCGCGTCTTTCGGGCCAGCAGCCGAGCACCATAGCCACTGAGCCACCGCGGCGGCTTATGTTTGTTTCTTTTCCATTGAATTCAACCAATTTTTAACTTCCGAGTTTTTAACCTGTCGTTTAATGCTCTTTCTTTCTCCGTCCTCATGACCGGCATACTTACTGGTTAGTTTTATAGTTCTTTTCCGCCACTTTGAGTCAACGCTCTTTCTGTATAAATATTTAAATACCTTAGCTGCCCACCTGTTATCGTCCAATTTCCTCAGGCGTTCTTCATATAGTATTTTACTCTTAGCTTCCCGTGCTTCGAACGATGACCTGCCCATATCCCCTTCTACTGCCTCGTTTGTGGTTTTGCCGTGGGCACTTGGTACCAATCTTCCAACATCTCTCTGATTTACGTCTAATCTCGACTGAACTTCTGCCCTTAAGCACAGAACCGCATTGCCGAAAGTAAGTCCCGGCACCATCATTCCTTTCCAAATACCTCTTAGTACTTCATATTTGTTGTACCCCCATAATATCCTATGTTTCATTATCCCGGCAACTCTTCGTCCTTTTGCCCTAAGAGCCTGTTCATGCTTTTCCGTGTATATCTGCCCTTCGTTTAGCCATATCCCGAGGTATTTGTATTCGGCCACTTTGGGTATTTCGTGGTCGTGTGTTGTAAGCACCTCCCCAGTTGTATCACTCCTACCGCAGTGCCTCTAGTGGGAGAAGCGAGAGGTTCACCGCCCGCTGTGTCCACCGCCGCTCTACACTGACGAGCCAAGCTGGGGCCCTGGTTTTTCGCAGCTAGTATGACGTCAGTTCTAAGGTCACGCTAAAGGTCAAACGTGTCCACCGCCGCGCTACGCTGAAGGGCTCAAACTGTTAGCAGTATTGCTTTCGCAATAAAAAACGGATGAATAAAGGCTTTTTCGGACGCCCTGCAAAATGACACCATAATTTTGGCAGAACCGCAAAAGATGACAAGTTAAACTTTTCAATCTGTGTGACTGGTCAACCGAAGAAGATGTAGGAATACCAGCCTTAGTTGGTTTGGGACATTAAACCCCAATAAACCAAACCATATACCACACCTTACTTACTACAAAACTGAAGTTAAGTTGTTCACTATTCTGACCCTGCATATTTTTTCACGTTGCTTAATCTTAGCGGGAACGCCGGTACATGATGCGGCAGTGGTGGGGCTTGCCCGCAAGATTGCCGTCGTAGCTGGAGAGAGAGAGAGAGAGCGAGAAGCTCTTCAATCAACAAAGAAAAAAATTCAGCGAGCGTTTAAATTCGCTGAGGGGAGAAAAATGAAATGGGAGAGGTGTAGGAAATGGGATGACAATGTTCAGTAGCTGGAGATTGCGGTGCGATGCGTGAAGACCATTCAAGAGTCTGCCGGTCCGGTGAGATGTCAGCAGCGGTGAAAGGTTTCAAAGGCAAAACACTCCCTCTCCAAACCAGCCTCATAACAAGATTTAAGGCGTGGCACGTGCTTGTCGCAAACTGCATGTGCTAACATAGCGTTCTGTCCTCGTGTTCTATCGCGTCCCGTGTTTCTACGCTGTTTTGTTGCGAAACCAACACTACGCCCACCGCTTCGCCTCTTCATCGAGGCCGCACTTTCGCCGTGGCGGCGACTCCACGAATGACCTTGAGCCGTCGCCTAGCAACCGCAGCAGCTGCTGCCGACGCGCTTCGCCAGATGGCGCCGCCGTCGCCGGTGCGAGCGCTAGGTCAGGGTGTCTTAGAACGCGCACCTACAAAAAGAAATTTAACGAAGAAGATGACACATGTGCAGTGTGTGGTAGATCTGTGGAAACAATTGAACACCTCATAATCAAATGTGACGGTATCCATCCGGATGTCGATGCAGGCGCAGTCACTCTTCCTGAGGCCCTAGGGTTTAAAGATAACAATGGTCATGTAAATAGATCAGCAGTGGAAGTTAGCAAAAAGCGATTGGAGGATTGGTGGCTGAAAAGCAGAGATGTGGTATAAGGTTAGAATTGTAGGAAACCGTAGGTAAAGATGATGGCGATTCTTAATGAGAACTGCCAACACAGTAAACCAAAAAATAATAAAGAAAGAAAAGCTGAGCATGGTGGCAATTGCCACCACCCCGTTTCAAAGGGGGCGCTCCTATCCATCCATCCATCCATCCATCCATCCATCCATCCATCCATCCATCCATCCATCCATCCATCCATCCATCCGTCCATCCATCCATCCATCCGTCCATCCGTCCGTCCGTCCGTCCGTCCGTCCATGCTTCGCCAGCCTAACCACACCTAACCACAAGTGAATCCTGAGAGTAGCCAGGCAGGCGTTGCTTTCGCAACACAAGCAAGTTTAACCAGAGCTA
The DNA here is from genome assembly GCF_055824585.1 of Amblyomma mixtum. Lineage (NCBI taxonomy): Eukaryota > Metazoa > Arthropoda > Arachnida > Ixodida > Ixodidae > Amblyomma > Amblyomma mixtum. The sequence continues at coordinate 116,879,184 of NC_143013.1, forward strand.
AACCTGTCCCATTTTTCTTTTTGAGCATGAACCACGCTTGCCGGTTCTCCCCCTCTCTTATTTCCTTCATTCTGCCTGACCCGTCGGACGCGTTCCTCATATAGATGGATGGGCTACCCCGTGCGACAGTGCGTCACGCCCGCCTAGCCTACGTGCCCATCTGCCCCACACAACACCCCCCCTATACTCCAGAACTCGATTCAGAAATCTTTAACGCTTAGAGTGGCACCAGTATTTCCCGTCAGCATATCAGTCGTTGAAATTTCTGCTACCACAGGGGTAATCGGCCGCTGTATTTTTGTCGCAATGTTTACTGTCTGGGGTAGAGCCGCTCGCGCTCCTAAAGTTTACGTTCTATTTTTAACTTACAGTTCGCCTTCCACGCTATTTCCTACTGTTCCAGAATTACAGCGCTCTGTACATTTACTTCCATTACAGATATGGGATAATAATGGAACCTTTTGACCTTGTCATTGTGACCGCTGGTCTATAGGCCTATGCTACCTTCGAATTGTTTCTTTGTTTGTTTATTGTGCTTAAGACAGTACAGAAGTAGTGCCAAGGGGCAGAGGCAAAAGGCGATAGCAATGAACGCCTGACTGGGCCAGTGTCCCGACAAAACTTGCAGCACAAACAGCACACACACAGCAATGACTGCAAATGAAGCGAACTTGCACATGAACAGAGGCAATCTGTCGATTACAGAGGAAATTAAAAAGAGCAGGATTGAAGCCAGCACTAAGTAGTCAAATTATACAATTGTGTAACTTAAGCACAAAATAAGTTGACAGAATAAGTTGAATAATAAAATACAGAACCAATCAGTGGGCATAAACTGATGCATTAGAAAATAATAAAATCACAGGACAACATTGCATTATGATATGCTCTTCGCAAGCAGCATCATTGACCCAATATCTAGATATGCTTACAACTTATCCAGAAAATAAATTTTCCCGTTTTTCCTGAAGGAAATCAGGGAAGAACAACAATTAATGATTTCGATTAAAGGCGGGAAAAGATTCAAACAGTTAGGAATTTGCCAGTTGAGCAGTTGCATACCATAATTCGTTCTAATGAAAGGTTTAACAAAGGAGTGGTGTCTGAACGTGTAATAAGGTAAATTCTTAGTGAAAGTAGAAAAGAAAAGTTCGCTATTTGCTTTCACCTCTAGATAGATAGCTTCGGAAAGGTCCCTGGTAATAAAAGGTTTCAAGTTTCAATATACCATCTTTAACAAAAAACTCAGACACGTGTTCATAAGACGATAGGTCATGAATAAATCTTAAGCCTTTCTTTTGCATCAGATATAATTTATTAAGGATTGATTGTGAAGTTACGCCCCAAAAATGTAGACAGTAAGTCAACCGGGAATGAATTAAGGCGAAATCTAGCTGGCGTTTTAGGTTCTTTGGAAGGTAAGCTTGAATTCTGTTTAGCATCCCCAGCATTTGAGCAATACTACTTTTTACTGAATTTACATGTTCGGACCAGTGAAGGTTTTCATGAAATTTGACCCCTAAGAATTTATGCTCGGATACTCTTTCTAAAGTATGCAGGTTAAATTTCAATGTATACGCAAGATTGGTCCGCTTATTTTTAGGACCAAATAAAATATATTTTTTTTTTCACGTTTAAATTAAGTTGATTAGCCTGAAGTCACTGAGACAGATTCCCAAGCCACATATTTGCGGTTACGCAGAGAGATGTTAAATCATCAGAAGAAAAGAAAACATTTGTATCATCCGCATAGAGAATAATATCTTGGGTTTTGGAAAGTGAGACTGTCTTTTGCATATAAGAGAAAAATTACAGGACCAAGAATGGAGCCTTGCGGGACACCGAATTTTATCTCTCCGATGTCTGAAACGGTACTGTTTATTGTGACATATTGTTTACGATTTCTTAGGTAACTGCGGATCAGTTTAAGCGGAAGGCCTCTTATGCCATAATGAGGCAATTTGGTGTACAGAATGTCATGTTTTATGGAATCAAATGCTTTCCTCAAGTCTAAAAATATACCTATGGTGTACAGTGGTTGCTCAGTATTATTGACAATTTCATCTGCGATTTTTAGCAGTGCTGACTCAGAGGATTTGCCTTTCTGGAATTCATATTGACAGTCAGATAGTAAGTTGTGTGTACTTAGATGATTAATCAATCTAGTGTTGATAGCTTTCTCTACTACCTTTGAGAACAGTGGCAAAATAGATATAGGCCTATAATTAACTATATCGTTCAGAGCTCCTCCTTGGTGTATAACAGATACTTTTGCTATTTTCATTTCTTCAGGAAAAATACCTGTCGCAAACACCAGATTAATCAATCGACACAGCACATCGCATATCAGATCTGCCACAGCCTTAATTGGCAACACACTGATCCCTTCGAAACCAAACGCAGAACTGTTCTTAATATTGTTGATTATGCTGACAATTTCCACGGGAGTAACAGGTTTTAAAAACATGGTGATCTGGATACTATGTTTAATATATGTGGTAGCTTGTGGAGAGGATGTTGAATTCATGGCACCAAAATCTAGGAAATGTCGATTGAATTCATTTGCAAGGCTTACGCCACTGAATAATTGCTCACCTAACTCCGTTTCATTAGGCATACAGTTAGCGGGTTGTCTCAACAAGCTCTTTATTGTGCGCCATATTTTTTGCGGGTCGAAGTGAATACTGGCAAATTTATCATTATAGCAACGCATACGAGACTTCTTTAAATCGGCCCCTAACTTATTTCTCCATTTCTTAAACTTTTTTAATATCTCTATGTCTCTCGATGATACGAACCTTAAAGAGTTCATTACGGGCTTTTATTCTGCGCAGCAGGTTTTCAGTTATCCACGGCTTCCTTCCTTTCTTGCTCTTTTTGTGTATTACCAAGGGAAATGCAGTGTCATAAAGTTTATTCATTCGTTCCAGAAACTGGTTATAAAACGAATTCGGATCTTCTAAACATATAAAAGCGCTCCAGTCTACTGATGCTACTAACTGGCGGAAATAACTAATGTTGTTTTTCGTAATGTTCCGCCTCGAAATAACTGGATCGATTTTCCGGTTTAGGCATGAGGAAAAATTCGGGAGAAAGCAAAACTGCGCCATATGATCACTGATATCACTCATTAAAACGCCAGCTTCTATTTCCTTTTTTCAATATGAAGATAAACATAATTCAATCAACGTTTCAGTACATTCTGTAATTCTAGTGGGGGCCTCAATAATGTTAACAAAACCACAAGATGCTAAAAGATCCCTGCATTCCCGGGCACGATCAGACACTTGAAAAAGTTCGATATTAAAGTCGCCCATGATTACAACAGGCATGTTCTGCATTGCCATCTGATCCAGCATAAGTTCGAAAAGACGACAGAAATCATCAAACTGGCCAGATGGAGGGCGATAGATTACACCAAATATGAACGAATGACACTTGATGAAAAGGGATTCAAAGCCAGGGTTTATAAAGCAGTACTCCAGCAGGACCTTATAAGATAAGTTATGCTTAACGAAAATGGCAACACCTCCTCCTCTTTTGTTTGTTCTGCAAACTGCTCCACATGAATACCCGTTATAATCTACTGTGTGGCGACTGCTAGTGAGCCATGTCTCGCTGAAGGCTAAAATGTCGAAGTCGTGGCTCAACGAGGCCAGTTGTAGGTCTAATTCATCCTTTTTGCTACTTAAACTGCGCACGTTTAAGTGATAGAAAGAATAAAAGCGAGACCTTTCCTTTTTTGAAACTGCAGTGCCGAAAAATACGGCATCATAAGAGTGTTGCCGCGGTGACGTTTCCATCTTGACGTACTGGGCGCATGAGCAATTACAGCTTCTTAGCAATTACAGCTTCTTTTTACACCAGTTTTCCGAGATCACTTTCAGTGTGCATCCGAATGATACCGGCACCTACACCTTTTCGCACAAGCACATGTCCATTCTTTTGCCACGTGAAGCGATAGGCTTTTTCTTCACTTTTTGCTCGCGCTAGCCACAAAAGACGTTTGTTCATTGCCGTAAGGTTGTCTAGAAACCATAGACCTGACGATATTGTCTGAAGCTGAGAGCGACCTCGCATACATTTGTCTTTCAGATTGCTCCATGAAAACCGTGCAATAACAACGGACTATTTACCCGGTCTTGCTGGCACGCGGTGGACCGACTTTAAATTCGAATCCGTTAGTACAGGCAGATCCAGTTTACATGCTAGGTCATTTAACTTCCCAAAGAGGTTTTCATTATCTCCCTTGACCATGCCGTGAATTTCAAGGTTGTTGCGACGGCTATATTGCTCCAGATCGTTTAGCTGAAGCTTCATGTCTTTGACGTAACTAAAGTTGCCAGACTCGATTGCTGCAACTCTTTTTTTGCATATCAACAACATCCTTGTGAGCGTCCAGCTGTTCTAGAATTTTGTCATACTTGTCAGACACAAGTGCCATTGACGCCTCAATTCCATCTACCTTTGATATCAGTTCAGAAAGCGCCTCAACCATAGCCACTAGTGGAACAAGCAATGAAAGCTTTTCATTTATGTCATTCAGCTTGGATTCAAGGTTAGGATTTTCCGGCGTTGTGGAAGTCGATTCACTCCGTTTCTTTGCATTTTCACAAGTCTTACAGTTCCAGTTAGCCTTTAAAAAGTCGGCCTTCTTGCGATATTGATTAGCACAGACACCGGAACATTATGCACGATATGCATGTAACAGACAATCCGTCGCTAGCTATTTCTTCATGGCATGACAATCATTCCGACATATTGAGAATATTGTCACGAATATTACACAGCACACAGAGACACAAGAACTGCTCCAGTCTGCCGAGCGGTCACCAGCAAGAAGACGAACCACTTCTTCTTCCTCGTCACCAGCGAGATGGCGAAGCACTTCTTCTTCGTCCACTTCTGAGCTGTGTCATTGCTCCCTCCCCTGCAGCATCGACTCGATGCGGGCCGCTTTCACAGAGGGGAAAATGGGTTAGACACGGAAAGTGAGACACAGCTATCACGACACACAACCGGCGGCACTCAGCGTCAAGTACAATCAGCAGGACGGTCGTGGTACGGCTTCATACGAACGACGTGCACAACATCCGGATGCGGTGGTCTGCGCGAAGGGCGGCCTGGGGTTGCCGGTGAAACTTCGTACGTCACGTCGCTAATGCGGCGGAGAACTCGGTAAGGTCCGAAGTATCGGCGCAGTAATTTTTCGGACAACCCACGGCGACGAACTGGTGTCCAAACCCACACGTGGTCGCCTGGTTCGTACGTTACAAATCGCCGTCCGAGATTGTAGCGGTCAGCGTCGGCGTGCTGTTGACGGTGTATTCGCTGCCTGGCCAGTTGACGTGCTTCTTCAGCCCGCTGAACGAAAGTGGCGACGTCAAGATCTGGCTCTAGGTCACACTGAGGGTCGACGGGCAACATGGCATCCAAAGAAGTAACAACTGGACGACCGAAGACAAGCTGGAAGGGCGTGAGCCGCGTTGTCTCTTGCAGGGCCGTATTGTAAGCGAACGTTACGTATGGGAGAATTTGGTCCCATGTTTTATGCTCCACATCCACATACATGGAGAGCATGTCGGCCAGGGTTCTGTTAAGGCGCTCTACCAAACCATTTGTCTGTGGGTGGTACGCTGTTGTACGCCTATGGCTGGTGTGGGTCAGATCTAGGACTGCCTGAGTCAAGCGGGCTGTGAAAGCAGCTCCACGGTCAGTAATTATAACCGCAGGAGCGCCATGACGCAGCACGATGTTGTGTACAAAAAACGTAGCCACTTCGACAGCAGTTCCGTTTGCAAGCGCCGTTGTCTCAGCGTACCGCGTCAAATAATCCGTCGCGACAGCAATCCAACGTTTTCCACTGGATGACTTCGGGAAAGGGCCGAGTAGGTCCATTCCCACTTGTTGGAAAGGCGTCTTCGGAGGCGCTATGGGATGAAGAAATCCTGCGGGTTTGAAGGGAGGAGACTTACGGCGCTGGCAGTCGCGACAGGTTTTGACGTATGTCCGCATTGATGGAAGTAATCTTGGCCAGTAGTACCTCTGCCGAATCCTCGCTAAGGTACGACTGACCCCCAGGTGGCCGGCAGATGGTTCGTCGTGGCAAGCGCTCAAGATATCAGGTCGCAACTCGGACGGGACTACGAGCAGAAATGTTGCAGTGTTGCTCTCAAAGTTGCGCTTGTAGAGGACGCCGTTCTGCAGAGTGAAGGATTTGAGTCCACGAAGAAAAACACGAGGAATGCGGGGACCGTCGCAGCCTTCCAGGTACGCGATGAGCGGCGCTAACTCTGGGTCTTCCCTTTGAAGCTGCGCCATATCGGTTGCGCTAACAGCACCAAGGAAAGAGAAGTCTTCAGTGATTTCCGGGGAAGCAAGGTCCACTGGCGCGCGTGATAAACAATCCGCATCTTGGTGCTTCCGCCCCGACTTGTACACGACCGTTACGTCGTACTCCTGCAAACGGAGGCTCCACCTCGCCAACCGCCCAGATGGATCTTTGAGGCTGGCCAGCCAGCATAACGAGTGGTGATCACTGACAACGCGAAATGGTCTTCCGTATAGGTATGGGCGGAACTTACTGATGGCCCAGACTACCGCAAGACATTCTTTCTCAGTCGTTGAATAGTTGCATTCCGAGCGCGAAAGTGTACGGCTTGCGTATGCGATGACTCGTTCGGCGCCATCCTGCCACTGTACCAGGACCGCCTCAAGGCCTACGTTGCTAGCATCAGTGTGTATGTCAGTTGTTGCGGCGTCATCGAAATGGGCGAGTATCGGTAAACGTTGCAGGCGGTGGCGGAGCTCCACGAAAGCATCCTCTTGGTCGCTTCCCCACAAGAAGGGTGTGTCGTCTCTGGTCAGCGCTGTTAAGGGTTCAGCTATTTTGGAAAAATCTTGGACGAATCGTCGATAGTAAGAGCACAGTCCCAAAAAACGTCGAAGGGTCTTTTTGTCAGTGGGACGCGGGAAACTGGAGACAGCAGCGGTCTTGTCGGGATCTGGGAGAACACCGCGCGCGCTGACAACATGGCCGAGGAAACGAAGCTCCTCAAAACCGAAATAGCATTTCTCGGGCTTGATCGTAAGTTGCGCACATTGGAGCGCCCGGAGCACTGTGCGCAGCCGCTCCAAGTGTTGCTCGAAGGTGGGCGAGAAAATGACGACATCGTCCAGGTATACGAGGCACGTCTGCCACTTGAGCCCAGACAAGACAGTGTCCATCATGCGTTGGAAAGTGGCCGGCGCTGAGCATAGTCCAAACGGGAGCACCTTAAATTCGTATAGACCATCAGGCGTCACAAAAGCAGTTTTCTCGCGGTCTCGCTCGTCCACCTCTATCTGCCAGTAGCCGCTTTTGAGATCCAAGGAGGAAAAGAACCTGGCATCACGTAGTCTGTCGAGTGCATCATCAATTCTGGGGAGCGGGTAAACGTCCTTTTTCGTCACGTTGTTCAGTTTGCGGTAATCGACACAAAATCTCAGGGTGTTGTCTTTCTTTTTCACGAGGACTACCGGTGACGCCCATGGACTTGTCGACGGTTGAATGACATCGTCGGCGAGCATTTCGTCCACTTGCCTTTTAATGGCTTCGCGTTCCGTCGAAGAAACGCGGTATGGGCGCTGGCATACGGGTGGTGTAGTCTCGTCGGTGATAATGCGATGCTTTGCGACAGGCGTACGACCGACCCTGGAGCTTGTGGCAAAACAACCCGCGAAGTCGGTTAGAAGCGCCGAGAGAAGAGCCTTCTGCTCAGGCGCCAAATCGGGATTGATTCTGACGGACGGAAGGACAGGGCATGGTGGGGCCTGGTCTTCAGGGCTTGTCTCCAGGGCGCACACTTGAGGCACCACAGCGAAGTCATGCAGGAAGGCGACAGCCGTGCCCTTGGCGAGGTGCTGCAACTCGTTGGCAAAATTTGTAAGGAGCACACTAGCACAACCGTCTTGTAGTTGGACGAGCCCGCGAGCGATGGCTACTCCTTTCTCGAGCAGCAGGGGTACGTGGCTATCAGCGACACCTTCGTAGTCGTGGAATAAATCATTCCTCACGAGAACTAGCACACTGGACCGGGGTGGCACCTTTACGTCGTCGTCAACAAGTCGCAGAGCAGTGAAGCGTGAATCGTCTGTGTCAGTGCGTGCCACGGCCCGTTTCGTCGAGAACGTGACCCGTGATTCGTGGAGGTCAATGACAGCACCGTTCGTGTGGAGAAAGTCAAGACCGAGGATCAAGTCCCTCGAACACTCACGGAGGACTACAAACTCGCCGACGTACACAAAACCACGGATATCGACACGAGCTGTGCACCTGCCGGCAGGGATAATCAGGTGACCCCCAGCAGTGCGAATGCTAGGCCCCGACCACCCCGTCAATACTTTCTTCAGTTGTACGGCAAGGGCCAGGCACATGACAGAATAGTCGGCACCAGTATCCAGCAAAGCGGTCACGTCGATTCCGTCAATTTTGACGCACAAATCGGAGGTAGCGCGTCGGATGCTGTCGCTACTCGCTCCCGGAGAAACATCGTCGCGTGGTAGTGGCGCAGGAGGATCTTCACAAGTCCCGGCATCAGCGGCCTTGCCTCCAGAGGCCGCTGGAATCAGTTTTCCCGGCGTGGACTGTGAGAACGGCGTCCGGAGTAGCCTGCGGCTTGACGGGGGCTTGGAGAACGGTAGCGTCGCGGCGACGGTGATCGAGCCTCCTGGTAGCCTGACGTGATGTGGTTCTGGCGCGACGACAGATGGGATGCTATCTCCTGCGGTCGTTCCCCGTTCGGCACGGGTCGTCCGGCGCGAAACCACGCAGGCCCACGCGGCGGTATGGGCACGCCCTGTAGAGGTGACCCGCCTCGCCACAGTGATAGCAGAGGGGCCGACGATCCGGGGCACGCCACACTTCACTCTTTCGCGGCCGCTGATAGGCTGGCGGAGCGTCACCACGAGGGGAGCTCGACGAGAGCACTGCTGGAGTCGCGGCAGTGACGTCGTACCCAGGGGCCTGGCGCAGGACGGACGCATACGTGGGTCTTGCATCAGGCTGGCGAGGAACCTCGGAAATCTGGTGCTGTTGTGCTGCCAGGCGCACCTCGTCCCGGATGACTTCGCTCAGTGGCGTGAAAGATGGCGTCTCGGACGGCGTACGGAAGGCCTGCAGTTCCTCTCTGACGACGGATCGGACCAGCTCGCGTAGAAAGGCCGCGTCGATACCGGGAGGCATGGAGATGGGATCAGGCCCGAAGGTGTTGACGTCGCGATTGTACTGGCGGGCTCGCTGTTCCAGCGTCTTCTCCATAGTTGCCGCCTCGGTGAGGAACTCTGCCACAGTGCTTGGTGGGCTGCGCACGAGTCCTGCGAAGAGCTCTTGCTTGACACCCCGCATGAGGTGGCGAAGCTTCTTGTCTTCTGTCATGTTGGGATCCGCGCGCTTAAAAAGGCGAGTCATGTCCTCGTAGTACATGCGTACACTCTCGTTGTGGCGCTGGTTGCGCGAGTGTAACGCAGCTTCTGCTCGCTCTCGACGGTCTGCATTCGGAAAAGTAGCTTTAAGATTGCGGCAGAAAGCTTCCCAGGACGTATACGAAGCTTCATGATTTTCGAACCATGTCCGAGCCGACTCTTCAAGTGCAAAATAGACATTGTGGAGCTTACGGTTGTCACTCCAGCCGTTGTAACGGGCAACCCGTTCGAATATCTCGAGCCAATCCTCGGCGTCCTCGAACACGTCGCCATGAAACGACGGGGGTGTTCGTGGCTGATGACAGAGGATGTGCGCCGGGAGCGTGGTCTCAGTTGCCATGGCAGCTGGTGCCTCCGAAGGCCGGGGTTGCGTCGCCCTGGTTGCAGCCGGAAGGAGTCCAAATTCAGGGGACGCTCCACGGAGGCGGCGGCCGCGGCGCTGGTGAACTGGGGTGAGATCCGTATTGGTCGGTAGCCTACGCGGGTCTGGAAGCGTACCCCGCACCTCCACCAGATTTGTCACGAATATTACACAGCACACAGAGACACAAGAACTGCTCCAGTCTGCCGAGCGGTCACCAGCAAGAAGACGAACCACTTCTTCTTCCTCGTCACCAGCGAGATGGCGAAGCACTTCTTCTTCGTCCACTTCTGAGCTGTGTCAATATATCAGTGCAGCAACAGCACCAGCAGCGGAAGTATCAAAGTTATTAATTAATAAAGCACAGACTTTACCAACGTGCAAGTTCGACGGAAAGCAGTTATTGACGGCACTTAAATCCGTCCGTTGCTGCTGCTGCGTGCAAGTGGCGACGTCATCCCCAGTGTTCTTCTTATGTCATCCCCAGTGTTCTTTTTATAGCTCGACCGCAAGTCGTTGGATCACCTGACTCGAAGTTCAGTGATAGGCCGGTAATCTTGATACGCTCCTAGGTGATGTCAAGCAGCACCGGCGACGGGAGGCTTGGCACGATCGGCGAAAACGCCAGCAAGTTCGATGGAAAGCAGTTATTGACGGCACTTAGATCCGTCCGCTGCTGCAGCTGCGTGCAAGTGGCGATTTCGTCCCCGGTGTTCTTCTTATAGCTCGACCGCCCGTCGTTGGATCAGCTAACTCGAAGTTCAGTGATAGGCCGGTAATTTTGATAAGCTCCTTGGTGATGTGAAGCAGCACCGGCGACGGGAGGCTTTGATCGATCGGCGAAAACGCCTGCAAGTTCGATGGAAAGCAGTTATTGACGGCACTTAGATCCGTCCGCTGCTGCTGCTGCTGCATGCAAGTGGCGATATCGTCCCCGGTGTTCTTCTTATAGCTCGACCGCGCGTCGTTGGATCAGCTGACTCGAAGTTCATTGATAGGCCGGTAATCTTGATACGCTCCTTGGTTCTGTGAAGCAGCACCGGTGACGGGAGGCTTGGATCGATCGGCGAAAACGCCTGCAAGTTCGATGGAAAGCAGTTATTGACGGCACTTAGATCCATCCGCTGCTGCTGCTGCGTGCAAGTGGCGATGTCGTCCCCGGTGTTCTTCTTATAGCTCGACCGCGCGTCGTTGGATCAGCTGACTCGAAGTTCAGTGATAGGCCGGTAATCTTGATACGCTCCTTGGTTCTGTGAAGCAGCACCGGTGACGGGAGGCTTGGATCGATCGGCGAAAACGCCTGCAAGTTCGATGGAAAGCAGTTATTGACGGCACTTAGATCCGTCCGCTGCTGCTGCTGCGTGCAAGTGGCGATGTCGTCCCCGGTGTTCTTCTTATAGCTCGACCGCCCGTCGTTGCATCAGCTGACTCAAAGTTCTGTGATAGGCCGGTAATCTTGATACGCTCCTAGGTGATGTGAAGCAGCACCGGCGACGGGAGGCTTGGCACGATCGGCGAAAACGCCTGCAAGTTCGATGGAAACCAGTTATTGACGGCACTTAGATCCGTCCGCTGCTGCAGCTGCGTGCAAGTGGCGATTTCGTCCCCGGTGTTCTTCTTATAGCTCGACCGCGCGTCGTTGGATCAGCTGACTCGAAGTTCAGTGATAGGCCGGTAATCTTGATACGCTCCTAGGTGATGTGAAGCAGCACCGCCGACGGGAGGCTTGGCACGATCGGCGAAAACGCCTGCAAGTTCGATGGAAAGCAGTTATTGACGGCACTTAGATCCGTCCGCTGCTGCTGCTGCGTGCAAGTGGCGATGTCGTCCCCGGTGTTCTTCTTATAGCTCGACCGCCCGTCGTTGGATCAGCTGACTCGAAGTTCAGTGATAGGCCGGTAATCTTGATACGCTCCTAGGTGATGTGAAGCAGCACCGGCGACGGGAGGCTTGGCACGATCGGCGAAAACGCCTGCAAGTTCGATGGAAAGCAGTTATTGACGGCACTTAGATCCGTCCGCTGCTGCGTGCAAGTGGCGATGTCGTCCCCGGTGTTCTTCTTATAGCTCGACCGCCCGTCGTTGGATCAGCTGACTCGAAGTTCAGTGATAGGCCGGTAATCTTGATACGCTCCTTGGTGATGTGAAGCAGCACCGGCGACGGGAGGCTTGGATTGATCGGCGAAAACGCCTGCAAGTTCGATGGAAAGCAGTTATTGACGGCACTTACATCCGTCCGCTGCTGCTGCTGCGTGCAAGTGGCGATATCATCCCCGGTGTTCTTCTTATAGCTCGACCGCGCGCCGTTGGATCAGCTGACTCGAAGTTCAGTGATAGGCCGGTAATCTTGATACGCTCCTTGGTTCTGTGAAGCAGCACCGGTGACGGGAGGCTTGGATCGATCGGCGTAAACGCCTGCAAGTTCGATGGAAAGCAGTTATTGACGGCACTTAGATCCATCCGCTGCTGCTGCTGCGTGCAAGTGGCGATGTCGTCCCCGGTGTTCTTCTTATAGCTCGACCGCGCGTCGTTGGATCAGCTGACTCGAAGTTCAGTGATAGGCCGGTAATCTTGATACGCTCCTTGGTTCTGTGAAGCAGCACCGGTGACGGGAGGCTTGGATCGATCGGCGAAAACGCCTGCAAGTTCGATGGAAAGCAGTTATTGACGGCACTTAGATCCGTCCGCTGCTGCTGCTGCGTGCAAGTGGCGATGTCGTCCCCGGTGTTCTTCTTATAGCTCGACCGCGTGTCGTTGGATCAGCTGACTCGAAGTTCAGTGATAGGCCGGTAATCTTGATACGCTCCTAGGTGATGTGAAGCAGCACCGCCGACGGGAGGCTTGGCACGATCGGCGAAAACGCCTGCAAGTTCGATGGAAAGCAGTTATTGACGGCACTTAGATCCGTCCGCTGCTGCTGCTGCGTGCAAGTGGCGATGTCGTCCCCGGTGTTCTTCTTATAGCTCGACCGCCCGTCGTTGGATCAGTTGACTCGAAGTTCAGTGATAGGCCGGTAATCTTGATACGCTCCTTGGTGATGTGAAGCAGCACCGGCGACGGGAGGCTTGGATCGATCGGCGAAAACGCCTGCAAGTTCGATGGAAAGCAGTTATTGACGGCACTTAGATCCGTCCGCTGCTGCTGCTGCGTGCAAGTGGCGATATCGTCCCCGGTGTTCTTCTTATAGCTCGACCGCCCGTCGTTGGATCAGCTGACTCGAAGTTCAGTGATAGGCCGGTAATCTTCATACGCTCCTTGGTGATGTGAAGCAGCACCGGCGATGCGAGGCTTGGCACGACCGGCGAGAACGCCAGCAAGTTCGATGGAAAGCAGTTATTGACGGCACTTAGATCCGTCCGCTGCTGCTGCTGCGTGCAAGTGGCGATGTCGTCCCTGGTGTTCTTATAGCTCGACCGCCCGTCGTTGGATCAGCTGACTCGAAGTTCAGTGATAGGCCGGTAATCTTCATACGCTCCTTGGTGATGTGAAGCAGCACCGGCGATGCGAGGCTTGGCACGACCGGCGAAAACGCCAGCAAGTTCGATGGAAAGCAGTTATTGACGGCACTTAGATCCGTCCGCTGCTGCTGCTGCGCGCAAGTCTCGTATTGTGCCTCGTATTTAATGTGTGTACTACTGCTACTACCTTTTGATCATGTTTTGTGGACGCAAACTGTGTCAAAGAAAGAAGACACATGGCACGCGCCGTTCTGACGACTGGTTTTACTGGAAAGGAATGGCGTACTTAAATACGATATAACAACGACAATAACAAAAACTAAAAGTTATTAATGTAAGCTCACAAAAGAAAACAAAATCAGAATTTCTGAAGATGGACTATTGGCTTTCTTTGACAACCAAAGCGATGGCTTGTTAACTCCATTTCCATACGAGGTGATATGGAATGTTTCCATCACCTCTCTGGTTCGCTGTTTTTGGAGCCTAAACAAGACGTGTTTTTGACAAACAGACAGACAGACAGACCTTTGGTTTAGGTTTGGTTTATTGGGGTTTAACGTCGTAAAACGACTCACGTTATGAGGGACGCCGTAGTGAAGGGCTCCGGAAATTTCGACCACCTGGGGTGCTTTAACGTGCAGGACATCGCACAGTACACGGGCCTCTAGAATTTCTCCTCCAAAGAAATTGTATTTGTGTATGTATCCACCGGGATACATACATACATACATACGTACATACATACATGCATGCATGCATACATACATACATACATACATACATACATACATACATACATACATACATACATACATACTTACATACATACATACCGGGTGTTTCACCTAAGACTTTCTGCAATTTTTAAAAATAAGCTATTCGAATTAGATGCGGGCTTTTTCTGGCATAGCATTGTCAGTGGTGTAGTACATCATAATGCAGCTAAGACGTGCTAACTAGCAGGCTTGTTAACCAATATTTAATAGTTAACTTTTAAACTATTACCGTTGAGCTCCTTAATTATTGAGAGGCATGTAGCCCATCTAAAGTAATGTCCATATCCGTTTTTAGAATTTCGAGAACGCGATTATCCTCGGCGCTGTGGCCCAACAAATTTCGCCTACATCGCGCCAAAATACATGCGGTTTGAGAAGCTTCCAGGCAAAGCAACCTCTCCAGTGAACCTAACTCGTCGAAATAGCCAAAATTTGTTGGGTCACAGCGCCGAGGATAATCGCGTTCTCGAAATTCTAAAAACGGATATGGACATTACTTTAGGTGGGCTACATGCCTCTCAATAATTAAGGAGCCCAACGGTAATAGTTTTAAAGTTCACTATTAAATATTGGTTAACAATCCTGCTAGTTAGCACGTCTTAGCTGCATTATGATGCACTACACCACTGGCATTGCTATGCCAGAAAAAGCGCGCATCTAATTCAAATAGCTTATTTTTAAAAATTGCAGAAAATCTTAGGTGAAACACCCGGTATGTACATACATACATACATACATACATGCATGCATGCATGCATACATACATACATACATACATACATACATACATACATACATACATACATACATACATACATACATACATACATACATACATACATACATACATACATACATACATACATACATACATGCATGCATACATACATACATACATACATACATACATACATACATACATACATACATACATACATACATACATACATACATACATACATACATACATACATACATACATACATACATACACAGATAACAGCTCTTGGTGGAGTGGCGGCCGCGTTTCGATGGAGGCGAAACGCAAGAGGCGCTCGTGTGCTGTGCGATGTCTGCGCACGTTAAAGATCCCCAGGTGGTCGAAATTATTCCCGAGATGGCACTTCTTTCTCTCTTTCTTCTTTCACGCCTACCTTCCTCCCTTCCCTTACGGCGCGGTTCAGGTGTTCGCTGAGATATGTCACACGATACTGCGCCATTTCCTTTCCTCAAAAACCAATTTACCAATTTTCCAATATCATGAATCACGAAATAGGTGTGGGGAAAGCATGACCGTACACCACTCTAATGGGAAGTTTCCTTTAAACCTTGGGGTTCGAATAAATTGGCACATAATCAATCACTTTATTGTGACTTATTGTCTCCCTGGCAGACAGCATTAGCAGGCGGCCTTAATGGAGTAATTTTTAAGACGGTCTCAAATGCTCTTCCGTCACCTGCAAATAAACGAATGATACGCGTGCCGACGTCTACTTCCACTGTTTTGTCGACCGCGTCAGAACGGGAGATAAAAAGCGCCTTAAAGTCCTGACAAGCCGTCTGGGCATGATACTTCCAACCGGGGATCGTGTTGCTCGGGAGCTCTTGCAACTTGCGCGGCAAGCGCGCACTGCTAAGACCCTTGCATGTTTCTTGGGCGAAAGGCAAGAACGAGTTTATAAGAACGTCTTCAGCGCAAAGTTTCGGTTTTAGTCGAGTGGCGTACTGCTCGTATCTAGAGCCCGCTGCAGTCTCAGCTCTCCGCAAAACGATAGCGCTTATCGGAACCTCTTCTGGCTCGTTCCTCTTTTTTCTCTGATTAGGTGAGGGACACACTGGAATTCCGCCAGTCGGCGGCAGTCGCTGCTCAAGGAAGCGGACGATCAAGACACGATGCAGATTGTACAAGCAGCTCTTCTACTTCTTCTGGCTGCAGGATGTGAGTACAGACTACGGAGCGCTTAGAGTGCGTATTAGCTATGCTAGCTAAATACTTCTTGCTAGCCGTCAGCCACGCGAAGTTTTCAACTCGCTGAACGGTTTTTGGATAGCACAAGAAACTACTTATGACCAGACGAATGAGTACAACGCACTGAGGATGTTACAAAGCGTGAGAGCAAAAGCTCTCTGGATTCGACGGTGTAGATGATGCCGGCGATATATGTAGAACCTACAGTGTCAAAAATGACTTGTCGGATCCTCGTTTGCTATATTAAGGCGGCTGATAATGTTCTGATTAAATGATAGGTGTTATAAAGGTAAGAATAGTTCTGATTAGCTGTGTAAAAGGGTTAAGTTGTTGCATATCAAGGGACTAGTTTAAAGCGAAAAAGCGAACATCCAGTGGTTGGGGGTAATGGGATGTGGCATGCTTGGCTAGAGAGGGCAAGGTCTGCTGGGGAAGTTCTGTAATGGGATGCACTGGTTCCTATGGTAGAGAAGCATCGCGTATGAGATAAGCTCAGTCAAACCCCACTATAATTTTATTTATTTATTTTTATTTATGAATACTGCGATTTTGCACACAAGATCATATCAGGTGGGAAACAATGTATTAAGATACAAAAATACAGACACATACGAACAAAACATAATTGCACATAGACATATCAGAATTGCACATAGAATTGTACATTAGAACAAAACAGAATTGCTCATAGAAAAATCAGGAAGAAAAATACCGCGGCAAGGTCATAAACAAACAATTATTTCAAATGCTCTTCAAACAAATGTAATGATCTCTGCCTGACAACATCATCCGTAAGGTTATTCATAAACATTTCATAACAATATAATGGATATAACGAAAGTGTAGTCGTTCCTCTTCTATGGTCCCTTAAGAACGGATACATTTGATGTCTATTTCTTTACAAAGTAAAATGTCCCTTCAGCAGAATTCAATAGACGTATATTAATCACGATTGGCTACTTAGCTTTAAGTATGTCAGCTATAAAGGGGGCCTAACACTTTCAGACCAGTTCGGCTTAGTAGCCTGAAATCGCGGAATATAACCTCCTCTCTCAAGCACCGCACAAAACACGGGAAAAAGTTCAGCGCCTCAAGTGGTGTCTACAAGTAACGCTGGTATTGGTAATTCGCGAGCGTGGTGGGGTGCTGCCACTACTTTTCTTCGCTGAAAATTGAATATGCAGCCCCATGGAATATGCCACGCTGCTCGGGGTCATATAAATTCGCTGCTCCATCTGTGCATCGGTAGAGCAGTGAAGGATATATCAGATCTCCTCTTTCCAACTTCCTCGCCGCACACGGCCCACTCCATGTGGTGGTTCAGTTTCCGTTCTTTCCCGATGGCCTCATTCTTTGGGTAAAAGAATTGCCACTAACTGCGGCAATGTTTTCATGCACCACGTATTTAAATTTTTTTCTCCTGTTGCTCAAATCGGCACTCTTACTTACATTGTTTGAATGATATGCTCTTTATGTAGACTGCAGATTTTTAATTTCATTGATGGGCTGAAGATGGAAATTTCTCTAGCCGCATTTGCAATCGTTCATCGCGACCCTGCTGTGATTAGATGACTACAGACTGCTTACACCGCAGGTCTCGTTGATACCAGTCCCGCCAGATAAACCACCTTTTATAATAATTTCAACCGCGCATACCCAAACACTAGTGACTCTAATGCCGACTAAACCACTGAAACCAGTTTTCATTACGTTGATGTTCTCTTGGAGAACGGGGGAAACTGTAAAACCATTTCTAAAGATGCCAAAACCTGCCTGCCTGACGTGCAGGCCCACATCATTAGTAAAATCTACTTTGTCGTCCATTATTTTCGTGGCAACTCCTAATTCATGCGCAAAATCGTCAAAGGTATCACTACCCATACTTTCTTATTCATGGCGTCATCCAAATTGCTTCGAAGCTTAATCTCTACGAATTATTCTAGGTACACCGCCAAGAAAACAAAAATAATTAGACAACGAATCTCATTCTATGTCAGGCACGTTGAAGAACTCCCGGTGGTCGAAATTATTCGAAGTCCGCCATCACAGCCTCCTTCATAGGCTGAGTCGCTTTGGTACGTTAAACGCAATGAAGCCAAATCTCATTCTTGGTTTTAACAGTAACACAGAGAACGTAAACAAAATTCTTAATAAAAAGTCTAATATAATTCAACAAAGCGAACGCCGTTATAAAATATTCACATCTGCACTCCTTGTGATTTACAGACGTCCCAAAAAGATTTAGGACTATCTAGATCATTCGGAGGCTAGCAACCCTAAATATGAAAGTCACCCCTGCGACGAAATTTCTGCTGTATTTCCACAACAAATACGAAATTAAGGTTTTAGCACGAAATCAATGAAAACTTTCTGTGCAATTCGTCCAAATTATTCTCTTAATGCACTATATGTAACAAGTAATGCACAGAACATTCGATTCAACAATCATCGCTCTCATAGGAAGTCTCTTCCAAATAATTCCTCAGCCAAGCATGTGGACGCGTGGTTACTAATATATACTCTACCTTGGAGGATTCCCCTAAAGATTGGACCAACATCGTTACCGCCTCGAGCAGTTAATCAATTGGCTCTCCCTCTACGGTATCCTTGCCGTCCGGTTCGCTCGGTTGGTAGAGCGACTGCTCCAGTGAGGTGTCGGTATCAGGTTCCGACCCCGCCGAAGGATTTTTTTTTTCCAACTACGAAGCTTCTGTGAAATGCTGTACAGCCTTCATTTGTAGCCGTACGGCTAAGCTTGGGTGGATGCGAATGAGTAATTACACCTTGTTACAAACTGGAGGAGTCTTATGAGAAATACTGAAAGGTATCTACAACAGCTGCAGAGCCACCATAGCCATCCATAGAGACAGCAATCAAATTTCAAAAAGAAAAGGTGCCAGGAAGGGAGACACGACCTCTCTAATGCTATTCTCAGCCTGTTTACAGGAGCTATACACAGACGTGGATTGGGAACTGTTGGACTGTAGAGTCAATGGAGAATACCTCAGTAATCTGCGGTTCGGTGAGGACGTCGCCTTGTTAAGAAACTCGAGGACGAATTGCAAAGCATGAACAATGTCTTATACCGGCAACGTAGAACGCTAAGTCTAAAAATAGACGAGAGTAACGTCATATTCAACAAATTCTGAAGGGAACAGCAGTTTGCAGTTGGTAGCGACGTACTTGAAGTGGCAAGAAAATGTGTCTACATAGGCCAGGTAGTTACCGCAGATCCAAATTGCGAGCGAAAAATAATTAGAAGTCTAGAATGGGGTGGGGCGCTAATGGCAGGTTCTTTCAAATCATGAATAGCAGTTTACCGATATCCCTCAAGAGAAAAGTATACAAAAGCTGTATCTTACTGGCACTCACCTATGGGGAAGAAACGTGGAGGCTAACAAAGAGGGTTCAGCTTAAACTGAGGGCTAGGCAGCGAGCTATCGAAAGAAAAATGATAGGTGCGCGCCCCTCATAGCCTCAGTTGCTTGGGACGTTAAACCCAGTAAACCAAATAATGACAGGTGCAACCTCAAGAGACAGGCAGAGACCGGAGTTGATCAAGAAACAAACGCGGGTTAATGACATCATAGTCGAAATTAAAACGATTTGGACTAAGACAGGGCATGTAATGTGAAGACAGGATAACCGATGGTGTTTAAGGGTAATGGACAGAATACAAAGAGAAGGCAAGCGTAGCAGTGGGCGGCAGAAAGTTAGGAGCGCGAATGAGATCAAGACGTTTGCGAGGATAAGGTTAATTGGAAATATCTGGAAGACGCCTTTGTCCTGCAGTGGGCGTAGTCAGGTTGATGACGATGATGATTACAAATCTACTCCACCTTGAGAGATTCCAGTAAACACTGAGCCAGCACTCGTTAACAAATCAGTTCGCCGCGCTAACGTACACTGAAGTCGTCATCTTTTATGTTGAAAAATAAAAAGGGACATGGGCACTTACTGAAGATAACCAAAAAATACTGATCACCACAGTACGTCGTCTAGAACTCCGCGACTCTCTAGAGAATGTTTAAACCTTATAACGCGAAGGAAAAATGCAGCTTCTTGGCACCATGTTGCTAATCTCCTGCAAATTAAGCATGCGAAAAAGGCTGCAATCCATTTTTGGCGATCCAAAAAGTTTCGCAAGAGATTCCACAATATATTTAAAATCTCTTTGCGCTGCTTATATTCCATTGCCATTTCGGTGCCTCGGAACACGGGCTAAAAGCGAATATCAGCTAACTGAAGCGGGCCTCTAGAATAACTTTTTTTTTCATGTCATTTAGCGTCAATCAGATAAAAGCATTACAGGGGGGGGGGGGGGGCGCAAATATACCAAGGCCTATAATTGAAACTACACAAAACGCAAACGGAAATGCGGTGCTAATCTAAAACAGCAGAACAAATAGAAAAACAACAGTACGAAACAAAGCAAAATTCAAACCGAAATATCGTGATAACCTGAAACAGGTTTGTACGGTAGAGGTGACGTGGTGAACGGTGAAAAAGAACAGCATCTGTAATCGACTGGACATCGTCTGGAAGGTGCTTCCAGTCACCGGATGTCCACTGGATGAATGAATGAAAAACGTTTCTGGTGCGGGTTACAGGATGAACTTTGGTAGCGTGATCGAGAGAATCGTGTCAAAAGGTGGGAATGACGGGGTGACAAAATGGAAGACTGATGAAATGGTGAGCTAGGTTGTGATGATGAAAGGCTTAAGAAATGAGCAGATTCGAGATACCCTTCTGTGATGTTCACAAACTGGTGAAGCAGCAATGTATGCGAATTATGAATGGCTGATGCCTTGAAGTAGGTTACTGCTCTATAATACCGCGAATGCGCATGTCCCCTCTTTTCGTGGCTGTCTTTCTCTTGATGCTCAGTAGTATTAATCTAGTAAAGAAATGGGAGGGATAGGGTGCTTTTCATAGCTGTGACCCAGCTTGTGCGGTTATAGAGAAACAAGATGAAGCGTGCCGAATTATACTGAATTAGTTCGAGAGAATGTGTAAGTGTCGAGAGTCAAAAATCTCAGAGAGATGATGCATATCCAAATTTAAGGCCTAGCTGATGTCATGTACACTGTTGGTTTTAAAGCAATATGTGCAATAAAAACATTCGACCTCGATAATCTAGAGTACGATTTGCGATGCTAATCATGTATTCGATGCGGCGCTTCCAAGTAAGGTCAGATGTTATGTTCACGCCTACATACTAACATTAGAAATTGCTTCCAGGTTAGTTTCATTAAGAACCTATGTAGCAAGAACCGAATTAGTGTGCGACAAGCGCATAATATTGTATTTTTAATGTTGAAGTGCATCGGTCATGTGTCATACTTTCACACCAATAAAAAAAAACTTTGTTCCTTTATGTAGTGTCAAGACGTCAGTGTGTTTAGTGATTTAATGGTAAATAACACAGTAGTCAGCGAATAAGTGGAGTAGGAAAACAAAGCACCTAGGCCAGTCATTGATATGAATTAGGAGAAAAGGACATCATCGAGCCTTGTGGTACACCAGATGTCAAAAGCGCAAGTGAGTTGACATTATCTACGGACGAAAACTTACTCGGTTCACGTTATTAACTGATGTTGTATGTTGATACGTTAAAGGATGATTAATAAGATATAGTGACAAATTTCCTCAAGGGCTTTGGCGAAATAAAAAAACGCAATCAGCCTGACAGTGGGAGTCGAGAACCAGGAATCGAGAATGTTTAAATGATTGTGATTGCGCATGGCATGAATATGATTTCCGGAAGCCGTGCTGCGCTGGAGCGAAGGAAGAGTTCGATGCAAGAAAGCTTCGTCGTTCGAGTGAGATAGGTCGACAGCTTAATGGAGGATTTTCAGTCGTCGTGGAGTACACCAATGTCAGGAGTCCGCTGAAACTGTTTCCATAATACTATACAGGATTACAATTCTGTTCCTTTCGGAAACTTAGATGCAGTGTTATCCGCACTAGAAGGCTCGCAGAGTGCAGTTTGAAGGAATATATTGTTCCGTTATACGTCACTAACAATTGTAACAGGTTACGTTAGTGTAAATTGACAAAGTAGATATAATGGAGGCTGAGAACACGTAACAAGAGAAAAACATGATGCAAATCATTAGTGTAAATTGAAAAAGTAGATATAATTAGGAACACCAAATTAGGGATTAACAGCAGCAAGTACATTGAGCTCGTCCCGGGTCGTTCGACACGATCCTACCATTCTTCAAAAGTGAAGGAATACTCATGCCACACTGAAACATACAAGAATTCTTTCTTCCCCCGTACTGTGCGGGAATGGAATGTCCTCAAAGCGAATATTGTAGAGGCTTCTACTGTGGAGTCGTTTACGGCGTCGCTTAGGAATATGTAACAGTTCTGCAGCATTCAACATTTCCTTTTTTTTTCTTTCCCCCAGTGCTCATTTTGACGCGAGATGTCGTCTAACATTGTACAATGCTGTTTCTTTTTGTCGTTCATTTTTTCGGTATTGTGTGCTGAGTTGCGTGTGCCTCAAGGAGGTTTTCTTTTTGTCAAAGTGTATTTTACACCCACTCCTGCTTAAGGCTTTGCAATAAAGCCAGCAGTCTTCTGTAAATAAAAATAAATGAATAAATAAATAAAAATAATGCAGGCTAAAAACTTGTAATAAGAGAAAAACATGATGCAAATCATTATTCTGCATTGAACACATTACAACAATGAATTACTACGCGCTGCAAATTATGATTTCCAATATGACTCCTGTGCTCCCATCGATAATCGTGGCGATCAAGAAAATTTAATTTGGTGCGCCAGTAATTCAATATTTTCAAGTTATTTTGGATTCTCACAGAACTGCAGCGCGTGATGGAGGCCTTAAAAACTGAAAGCGCTTGGTGAACTTTTCCGGGCGTGGCTTTCAGCGTTGAATTTCACATGAATTACCCCTCTTGTACCGTCTATTCTCGCCAGCTTTCACTCTTGTGGTGAAGGCAAGAGTAGGAAATACGCATTTATTATTACAGACACAAGTTTTGAAGAAAAGGATTTCACATGCGAGCGCACTGGCACCACCCTTGCAGCAGCTTTAGTGTGCGATGGTAAAGGGGACTGCGAAGGTAACACGGACGAGAACGAGGAGATCTGTGGTAAGTCTCCGTGAAAAAACCTGCGTGCACAGCACGTCACCTAATATTTGAATTTCCAATTCCCAAACATCGTTCCACTGAAACCTTTTTGACCCTCTGTTGAGCTATTTACCCTCATATTACATATGCAATAAGTGTTTACGATTTAACATACCGTAGCACTCTTGGCCCCGTAGAAGTCGCTCAAAACATTGCTCTATGTTAAATAGAATTCAGCGCAAAAAAACAGACAAGGGACGAAGAGAGACACACTGAGGCGTTCACGAGCGCTAACTACCAACTGTTTATTCATGCTGGTATTAGGTGCTGAATTCTATTTAACATGCTTCACCAACTAGCCCGGCAGCTTGCTCTCCTGGATTGCTCTATGTACAATCTTATTCTTCAGCAGGCATGTATCAGTTAAATTTGGTTATCTTTTACTCCGTGTACTACCTTTGAGCATCTGTATTAGGCGCAAAGTACTGATATTACTTCATAAGATCATATCTACTACAAATTTGGCT
The DNA here is from genome assembly GCF_055824585.1 of Amblyomma mixtum. Taxonomy (NCBI): domain Eukaryota; kingdom Metazoa; phylum Arthropoda; class Arachnida; order Ixodida; family Ixodidae; genus Amblyomma; species Amblyomma mixtum. Next base: position 116,902,842 of record NC_143013.1, read on the forward strand.
GTGCCCAGCATAATAACAAACTACGGATCATTTCTGTTTCCCAGGAGAGCAAGCTGCAGGCTAAGAGAGTACACAAGCGCTCGTGAATGTCTTATGAGTCCTCTCTTCTGTCCCTCGCCCATTTTTTTTTTTTTTGCGCTGATTTCTTCACAACATTTCTGCTTCCTTTTGTAGCGACACATTTTTGGAACAGGTTGCTAAATACCACTCTGTAAACAACATGTTTCCGCACATATAAAACCGCCTTGCGAAAACAGGCTTTAATTTTACTGCAGTACCCCAATAACTACCCACTACGTTTCTGTAGTAAGCAACATATGCTTTCTTTTGTCGCTGCTGATGATTCGCTGAATTTTGTGTTCGTTACATACGAAAGCTGTATTTCTGTATTCATCTGTGTGTTTTTTGTGTTATGTGTCACTCAGACAGGCAAAATATCAGAATTCCAAATCAGAAGACCCCTTCCACAACTCGGCTCGAGTTCTGGGGTTCCACCTGTATGAAAACATTCATGTACCTATCTTCTCTCAATAACCAATAATTTATTGATAACTGATTAATAAAAAAAAAACAAATTTGTAAGCTGCGCACCGTATTTTTTCCAAGAAAAAAATGAGCAAGTAACTCTATCATGCTTTCATTCCCGCGCTTAATTTCTTTGGAGCAAAAGTTTAACTTAGTTTTACAAATCTTCCAGCCCCAACGTTTTACTTGAATCAAGGAACGAGCCTTTCAGCCGATTTGGTAACAAACACTTCTCTACTGCTTGTCTGGAGCTTGGGCGTCGCGAAGACAACAGATTATCCACTGGAGTTGACTGGATACATCGTGACAGGAAGGTCGAAGTCTCACTCCTTTCAGAAGAAGCTATCAGAGCTGGACGTCCCGCACCATACATACCTGGTACAGTGGCTGAAACCGTGGACACTCTACACTTTCATCGTGAGGCCTCTCTACGCAGAAAGAAACAACCATGAATCCACCCAAAAGCTTGGCAGAGCAAGTGTGCTGGAAGTCCGAACTCGTGCTTCGGGTAAGTTTTTAGAGAAATCGATAGGATTTTTTTCTTTATTTGCCGTACTTCAACAAAACACTGCAAAAACTACAGTACATTCACAAAATCTTGACACCAGCAATCTGCCAGATCTTCCTGGAAGGCCTGTCAGCTTTAAAATTCTCTAATTTTCCAACCTGGGCAGACAATCACTTTTGGGAAGGGGTGTATTTTGGGAATGTTTTGCAGCGAAAATTCATTAAAAAAGGCTTTCTGCTTTATCGGTACGGCATCAAATATTTGTGCATTGAAAATGAGAATGGTTTTCCGCTTCACCAGATAATGCTCTGGAGCCTGCATGTTATATGGTGCTCCAAAATGGCCGGTTATTACTACCATTCTAACGCGTGACCAGCCGACATGTATTTTCGGGAGAATGTACATAGATTTTTGGAAGTGTTGGAATTACGGTCACAGAATTAAACAGAAGCGGGAAGGCAGAAGAAACTACTTCCTATGTTTTTCTTCCCAGTGTGGAGTGATTTCTACACCACGTTAATTGGGCGGGAACATTTTGAAATAGACAACGCTCCCTGTATTCAATACGATGCGATTTTAGATGTTTCGTGCTTTCTTTTAAGAGTTCTGTCATACATTACACGAGTTGTTGCAGCTCTTTTACTAAGAAGTTCGCATGTTTTCTTTCCCGACTTTTCCCGACTTCGACACTGGCAGGAAACTACGGTACAGTTCATTCAGAACGTGATTGGCCATCGATTAAGCATTACCGGCAAAAAGCGCAAAAAGTGAATTTGCTCACTCGATGCAACGTACACCTTCCCTTCCTTCCCTGCTCTACCCGAGAATCAGCGTAGGACGTCTATATGTAGTTTTGTTAAGAATCTTCGCTGATAGCAATGAAAATGATAAGCGAGATGTTTAGTTGTGCTTCACGTACTCAATCGATATTAGGATTGGCACGAGAGACTTTGAAAACATGAAGACAGGGTACGCGGGGTGCTCGGAACTGATCACTGTAATTAAGTTCTGGCATGTGTACCAAAGAACGCAAAAGTAGAAAAACGAGAAATGTCCAGGTCTTAATAGATTGCCTAACGTGTACAAAAATCTAAACAAGAATACTATCTCCGACCTGATCCTGTTTCAGTCAGTCTTACAAATCTATGTAGACAGTGCAGCGCCGCAGGCAAAATGAAATGGACAGCGATAAAGCATGTTGGACCAGTTTACCGGCCCTTCTGCTTGGCTTAACTTAACACCACGTATGCGCATACTTCACTGAAAAACAACCTATTTAAAACGTGAGCTACAGTTCAAAACGTTCCTAGTCGTAGTGAATACTTCTCATTTCTTAATAAGATCAATGACTGTGAGGTGCACGCAGGAGACCATTATTATTTGTGCAGCTCTCACTGCCACATGTTTCCACGGTGCTTCAGTGCCATGCTGTTCTCGATGGCGGGGCAACACCCTTAGCTCTAGTTTTATATTTTGGAGTTTTATATTTTATATTTACCGAACACTACTGAGAATGTCTTGTACAGCAAAGCTACTGGTTACGAAGGTATGCGGAAAGACAGGATTTAGTATTTGGGTGGCTGCGCGCAAAGAACAAGGAAAGAAAATAAGAACAAAGAGACGGACAGATTTATTGGATTGGTATCTGGTTTTTTACTCTGTGTTGGGAAGAGAAAGACGGGAAATAGAGAGGAAATGGTGGACAGAATCGGCGCATGTAACAAGCCGCAGTTCAAAATCAGTTACATTAGGAGAGGACGCTCGCCTCCTGAGACGTAACAGGATAGAAGGTAGACACTAAGGTAGCTTGAATATGCTTTTAGTTGACAGCACTTCTGATGACGCCAAGCCATCATAGAGGAAGCATAATGTGAATTCAGGAAGATTTCAGGTACGACAGAAGAGGGAACAGCGCTCGAAGTAATAGATGGTATTGTGAAAAACGGCAGAGAGGACGGAGTGCGCTTGTTTAAAGGTTGCCCATTTAACGAGAAATTGTTGTGAATCCTAGATTTTCCGATCATATTTTATCCTAACTTTCTTACTTGCTTGCAAACATAATGTTCCAGCCTTCCAAACTAGTTGATATTATGTGGCGGCCAGCCAAAGAATGAGGCGCGAAGAACGATTGAGAGAGAGAGAGGGGAAAACTTTATTTCAACAGGAATTCGGGGCACGCCCCAGGGTCCCCGCACGACCCCACTGCACTCAAGTGTTTATGTTCCTGAGGTCCATAACACGCAGCACGGCCGGTGGCGATGGTCTGCACGGCCGGGTGCTCCGAGTGCAGCAGGGTCTCCCAGTCCTCCCAGGTCTTGAGGTCCGCGGGGGAGGGTCCGCTGGGCAGAGGGAAAGGGTGTGGAGGGAAGAAGCGAAGGGTTCTGGGCATAGGGCGCAAGCAGGAGTGGCGAAGGAGGGATGATAGTGGGTTAGGGTAAGGGGCGAGAGGAGAGTATGTGTCTGTAATCTGCGCCAGAGTGTTGCGTGTCTGTTACCTAGGGAGGGGTGGGGCGGGCGGTAGAGCTGGCGTGAGGCTCTGTATACCTGGGTCAGCTCACTAAATGAGTGCATGCGCTCCTTCGGGAATCCCCGATCCGAGGCCACCTGAGCCCGGTTTAAAGAACCTCGGGCTAAAAGGTTGGCGGCCTCGTTTCCGGGATTCCCGGAGTGCGCAGGCACCCATATCAGCTCCACTTGGCGGGGCAGGGGTGCATCGGGCGAGTCGAGTATGTCAAAAGCAGGGACATGAACTCGGCCTCGAGCAAAATTTAGAATCGCAGTTTTAGAGTCACTTAAAATATACTGGGCTTCCGTGCGGGTGATAGCAAGTGCAATGGCGGCTTCCTCTGCAGCCTCTGGGGACTTGTCTGGAGGGAGAGGTAGTGTGAGGAGGGACGATGGACAAGAGAGATGATTTAAGGGCCACTGGCCTAGCGCGAGCGCTCCGTCCCGCGCCACTGCCAGCTTCGTCTTCTTCGTCGCCGTGGCCGCCGAGCGATCTTCCCGGTCGTGAATAAAAAACACTGACATAGATTCGCGCGAATGGTGATGGGCTTGAGACAAGCACTGTACAGGAGAGATGGCAAGGTGGTGTAGTGCTGAGCGAAGAGATGAGTGAATGAGTCCTGGTCCACGTAGCTTCCGAGCGACTGGTCACAGGAGCCGACGGCCCAGGCCCTTGGACGTGCCGAACGGCATGGGAAGGGAGGCAGTGTCTTCACATCTGAGCGGCGTCTCAGGTCGGTGGGGTCGACAGGTCTGGTCTGTCATGGCGTCGCTTCCAGTTAGTCGTATCGGGTGGTCGGTCGGGGGGGCGAGGTCGGTTTGGGTCTAGCAGGCTGCAGAACAGCCGGAAGACGTGGACCAGGACTCTGCAGCCGACGGAAGAATGCAGACACAGGGCTCTGAACAACGATGACCAGGAGGATGACAGTTGGGTGGACCTCGCACCTCCACCAAGTGTTATGTGGCGGCCAGCCGAAAAGTGAGGCGCGATGAACGATGGACAAGCTATGATTAAATGACGGCTGGCCTAGCCCGAGCGCTCCATCCCGGTACGTGCACGGCCTTCGTGATATTGCAAAGCCCACCCCGGACAAGCGGTGGCGACCCAACTCAGTTCCTCAAGTACAGTGACATACGGCGGCGCCCCCGTGATCCCATTGGGACCCATTGTGACTCACACAGCGACGACCCCCCGTGGCAGTGGTAAAAAAAAGCGCGTCTCTTGCTTCCGCCAGTTAGCCCTGAAGAAGGTGCCGAGTTGCTGCCGAAACATTGGTTCTCATATGAGACTTTGGTACAGGAGGATCAAAGTTTTTTTTCTCTCTCTCTCATATTCGCCTCCCGCCTTAGTTCGCATGTTTTGATAGATGGTAGCGCCTGTAGTCGAACCTTGGTTGAAACTCTGAAGTGAAATGCAATGTTCTGGCGGACGCCCCAAAATCTCCTGTACATGCTAGACTGCCGCCATTTCGCCACGCATAACGCATTCCGTCATGCCTTTTCAGCACCTCAGATCCCCGCCATGGTACAAGAGCTCTCAACAAAACAGCGTGACGTCGTGCTCAGCATCGAGGGCCCACCGGCTTGGAATAGCCAGCCGGATGGCTTTCAGCTTCGGTGGCGAGCAACTAGAGACCTCCTGAATGGCAAGGCAGGAGAGATGTACATACCGGTCGGCACTGAGTGGCCGCCCAAAGAGAACAAGATCAACGTCACACTGCAGCTGCAAGGCTATTCGTGGTACGATCTGTTTGTCACAGCTGTTGGAACGGACGACAAAGGAAACAAACTTGTTAGTCCAGAACTGACGAAGAAGATCTCTGTGACCCTAGGTAAGATACATGCGTCTCGTAAAAAAACAGATAGATATACATCTCATGAAAAGGAGCTCTTCTGCACTCTGCTGTTTTGTTAAAGACGCCGCGCCTTGTCAACGCGGCGTAAAACTCTGCAGCAGCGTCTTTAAAGGGCCTCTGAAAGGAGCTCCGAATTAAATTGCGTGATCTCTAGGATGTTAAAGATCACCACTTCGCAAATAACCTCAAGCAAGAATTTTTTTAATGTGTTTTGTGGAAGCTGAGTTATCGGTAGCCAAAATTTGAATTTGCGTGTTTTCGCGCCTTTTTCTTTTCTGTCGGAACTTTTTGTAGCTGCAATGTCGGCAGTCCTCCGCCGGCCCCATCCACTGGGTCCCTCCGCTGGCTGCCGTCGCACGCTGGAGGAGGGGAACTGCGTGACGTCAGAAAGGGACGTCACGGCGAACGAATAATAGACATCCGCTGCTGACGCAACGAGCTCTGCATAACGCATTGCGCGCGGATTCGGGCGAAAGCTCGGCACCGTAGGTCGCCGCGAGGCCTGGAAGAGCGAATTTTTAAAAATATATTGTAATGATCCGTTCACTATTGTAAATGTTTAGTTCCCCCCCCCCCTTGCATATAAAGGTCCATGTCAATGGGTGATTTGTCAAAGAGGTACAAACCATGAGAATACTGGGGTTGTATTTACAAGAAAATGGTTTGGCTTAGTTTAGTTTATTAGAGGTTAACGTCCCAAAGCGACTCAGGCTATGAGAGACGCCGTAGTGAAGGGCTCCGGAAATTTCGACCACCTGGGGTTCTTTAACGTGCGCTGACATCGTACAGTACATGGGCCTCTAGAATTTCGCCTCCATCGAAATTCAGCCGCCGCGGCCGGGATGGAACACGCGTCCTTTGGGGCAGCAGCCGAGCGCCGCAACCACTGAGCCACAGCGGCTGGTTCAAACAAATGGAAATAATAATGACGCACTCACTAAGCCAAAATGATTGGTTTGTGCCCATTTACTGGCCCAAACGGCCAGATTAGCTAATTCCAAGACTGGCAGGAGTACTCTAACCAGGCTTTGAAATAACTTTCAACCTGCGCATTGAGACTCTAAAGTGGACTTGCCCCAAGAGAATACGGCAGCCTTACTAATGAAAACACTTCCCAAAAAACATGCACCCCATACACCATGAGGGTAGAAGACATGCACGAGCCAAAGCCTTACATAATGAATACGACATTGCGCCGAAACAATTTATGTAGATGCGGCAGAATACAAACATACGAATGCCTCTGCAATTGCGGCTGCGAACGAGACCAGTGACCACATCGTCTCGGCAACAGCCAAAACGAAATCCTATCAAACGGCAGAAGAGGCGGCTTTAGCCCTCGCCCTAGTGCATACCTAAGAGAGAATCATTCTCAGCTTCTCCAAAAATGGCTATGAATAATTTCGCAAAAGAACGAATTACGAACAACTCCCTTAGAATCATTAAGCCACCAAATTCTCACCAAATTATTCCGAACTGATATGGGTCCCAGTCCATTCGGGGATTGTGGAGAACGGGGCAGCCAACAATAAACATCGAGGTTTCGTCGACAAGGAAGTGGATCAGTCTGGCTCCCTGAATTTCATGAAGGCCTCCATGATCACATATCATGACCGAACCAATCATTTTGCACTAGAGAGGAGAACTTTCTCCCTTTGGACAAAAGCCTGACTAAAGAACAAGAGGTTACTTGGTGTCGTCTACAGACGAGATCGATAGGCACCCCATTACTGCTCGCACATATTTATCCTGATCTATACCACCCAAACTGTAAACACTGCGGCCAATGAGCGAACTACGATCACATCCTATGGGATTGCAAAATAGAGCCACCTCCGGGTGATCTAGTTACCGCTCCTTCTTTCGAGCGGTGGTAGACCATGCTGGCTAGCTACGACACAACAACGCAAGTTCTGGCGATGGAGTGGGCTGACAAAGTCGTCGAGGGCTATGTGCTCTCGACGTCTTAACGCGACCTCAGCACCAAGCTCTTTCTGATGAATAAAATGTTTCACAAGCAATCAATTAACCGATCAATCAATCAGCCAGCCAGTCAATCGCTTTCGAGGTCCTGTACGCGGCGTGAACACTTGGTGGACTGTCCTCCACATAATCAAGTGTATTATAGCCAACCTCTAACATATTTTCTAGGGACCCTTTAAGGAAAGGCAATGGCGCAGTAACTATCTCCTACCTAGTTGGACACCTCAACCGCAGTCACAGCTGGGTGGCGAGGTGGGCAGGGAGGAAAGGAAAGACGTGGAAGAGCGTAAGGGGGGGGGGGGGGGTGTAGGAATGATCGTCGGAGTCAAAACAAGAAAGATATGCCGCGGCTTGCCGGGGCTCCGGCGGACCCCTCCACTACGGCACCTATTTTTCCCTTCCTTCTTTCTTTCACTCCTTTATCTTTTCTGTAATTGCGCTGTTCTTCGTCTTTTGAAAGCTCCATAGCTGACTGCGACTGAGGCTCTCTGGACTGCAATCTCATACGTTGTTCTCTGTGTATCCGCTTTCTCAATGTCGTTATTACAAGTGGCATCAAACTTATGTGCAGTTGCCAAAGCCAGCTTCTGAGATAACGTAAACGGACATTCAGAATAAACAGGAAAATATTTTTAAAACTTGTTTAAACACATCTCACGCATGTAGCAGGTCCTAGAGGAAAGCGTCGTGCTTTTGAAGCCCGCCGCTCTAAGGAAGGGACCTGCAAATCGTGGTGTTTGCTAGTTTGACGGCGACAGCCTTTAATTGTTTGCGGTACTTCGTCCTCCATTGAGCGACGGAAGTCCCTGTCGTTGGAAACAGCGCGAACACGGGGAACCGTGCGTCCCGTTTTCGCGCAGTTTCCAACATTATAGTCGTTGGCTCAGTGGTTCAGGCATTAGGCTACTTAGCTGGAGTACCCAGGCGAGACACTGACCGCGGCGCCCGCGCTTAGATGGAGGCGAAAGGCGGCCGTGTGCTTTTAATCTTTCCAGTCGAGAGAGTGAATGGCGGGAGTGAGAGCAGCCGGTTAGTTTCCGGAGAGGAACGGCGCAGTAAGCGTCTCGCTTTACGCTGGACGCCTCAACCCCAAAAGCGCTACGCCGTTGCCATTGTCCCCGTAAATGGCCTATACAAAGCTAATATAGCTCTCGCTGTATAATGGTTTGCCAGCTGCAGTTTGCATCCAGGCTTACAAACCTGACACCGGCCTCTTGTAGTCGTGAAATGCATCTAGTTAAGCGGATTGTTCGACCTGTAAAATTTGCAAGCCAAAGCAAAGCGTAATGGTCGAAGATCATTCTGAGTCATACGAAATAATGGTGCTCCCCAGTTTAGCAGGCAATCATGTCCAGGGTTCTTGGTTCGAATCCCGGTACCACGCAATTCTCCACCGGGTTTAAATAAAAAAAATTGGAGGCTTATCAAGGTTAAGCCCAATGGATGCGAAGCATGTCCTTCGCGTTTGGAGGAATCTTGACCGCATACACGCCCGGCGCAAAGACGCTGGCGCGGTTGCGGGCACAGAGACTGACGCGACGGCGGGCGCGCGCCGCCTCATCCCTGGCGTGACGTCACATATCACGTGATGCAGCGATGGTGGCGCCGCCGCCGCGTCGCGCGCGACGGCGCGAACCGAAGCGTGGAGGCCTCCGCCGGGCGACGTCCGACGGCGCGATATGAGGCCCCATCTGCAGCCGGTGTGACGTCATCACGTGACATCACATCATGTGATCTCACTTCAAGGTCAATGGTGGCCACCGCCGGGAGGCGACCGACGGCGCGATATGAGGCCCCATCTGCAGCCGGTGTGACGCCATCACGTGACGTCATGTCACGCGACCTACTTGAAGGTTACTTAAAGGTCAATGGTGGCCACCGCCGGGCTTCGCGCGAAGGCCCAAAACCTACGTTAATATGCTTCGCATAAAAAAACTGCGCGTGTCGATGGCATTGCATAACCAGGCCTGAGGTGCGGCCGGATCTCAGTGACCAGAACCAACAACGCGCTCCCTCACCAGATCAGGATTCGGCCACCCTGGTGTAGTTCTTGGCCACAACCTTCTAAGATGTTCAGGAAAACCATTGAACTACGGCAATGCTTACCGTTAACTAGTCGCCATTCGAAACATTGCAAGCAGAATATATATGAAGAAAAACAAACGGCAGTTAGCAGGATACGTCGAAATTCCAGGAACTCTTTCAGGAATGGCAACTGAATAAAGACACCGTAGTTGATATAGACTATCTTCCTGACTCGCTGGTTATGGTTTTCCAAATAACACTAGCTTTGCCGAAAATGAGACGGCCTACTCAGTTGATAATCACGTGCTAGCAGTGAGCGTCTCCATTTAACAAAATATCCGAATGCCTTCCTTACAAACACAAAATTGAGGCGCTAGCGAATGCAAGAAAGGAACAAACGCAAAATAAAAGACGCTAGAGAATGTAAGACAGAAATTTCCAACTGATAGCCGAGGAAAAATCACTTAGCAGTGTCAGTAGGGCATGTTGTTCGTTGACATTTAGCAGTTAAAGTGTCCGCTGCTATTTGTTCTTAGTATCTGTGAATACAGCAGCATACTACAGCAGCCTGTACTTATAGGCCGATGTTTGTGAACTTAGCATGAAGTATATATTCTCACCAATGGACGGCGGACGCGCGTGGTTGCTTAAAATGCTTATTGCTTAGTAAATGCTGACTGCCGTAAGTATATAAAGACCTCGTAAAATCATCAAAGGCGGGTTCGTCGTATACAGTAGGTGAACATTCATGTCACGATAGTAGGACACAACGCAATGTATTCCAGGAATGTTGAAAGCTACGAAAATGTTACAAATATTCTCATAAGCATTCATGTTTTCCTCAGCAAAATTTTAATTCTTATTACTTGAAAATTGCGCCGCAGTACATTAGTATATTTCTTCACCCGCAGGAAGCGAAACGTACACTTTTTTGGCATTGACTTGTGTCCTCCTTTTTAGCACCTCGTCTCTTGTTCTGTGCTTCTTTTGTTGTCTTTCTTCAACTAGTTACCGCACCTGTTTCTTTCACCTTATCCCAGAATCAATCGAAATATGGGCCGAGGCTGTGAGCCCCTACAAAGCAATCGTTGCATGGCGAGCCCTGAATCCGGAAGGTGTCTTTAAAGTAAGAAAACTACGTTCACTTTTGCCTTCAATGGTTTGGAAAACTTGTGCAATGTTTATGACTCGTTCCATTCTCTTTTTTAACCATTCAGTGGAGCTGCTCTTCTGGTTGCTTCCCCAATTATAAAAACCTTCTTAATATACCATGCATTTCCACCAACTGGTTCACACTGTTCAAAGCCGAATGATAGAAGTATACGCCGTTGATTTCTTTTTCGTTCGCGAATTTGTCAGATGCCCTTGAAATACAGCATGCCTGAGTTTTTGTTATTCTGAGCAATATCAACAAAACAAAGCAACGCAACTGCGTGCGCTGATTTCTCGATTTATTAGTGAGACTGTTAATGGCATTCGTGATTTACCTATCACATGCGAGAAAATCCAAAGCGCGGAAGACAAGAGACGATAGGACTGGGCAAAGCAGGCGCTACTGCCATTGCATTATGGAAGCATTTTCTAAGAGTAAACCATTATGCTTCTTTAGTTATTACACATGACTGAGTTGATGCTGGCTGTGACTGCGACCGTGGGCTTAGAGGAAGGAGCATGATATATATTTTTTAAATTCCAGACTGCAAAGAATATATAAGACCACAATATGAAACTCTCCCTCGGAGAGAGTTGCATAATTCCCCACCAAAGGCGGCACGATTGAGGCAGCATTAGACCCACAGGTGTGTCAATCAAAGTGACTAATTGCGTCTCTCTGGGCAGGCCTCCGAGATAATACGTGTGCGATACTGATTTGCCTGCTGTACATCATCCGCAAAACTATTGAAGAACAGAATATACTTTTCCTGTCATCAATTCGGTCGAATGCAGCTACGCTTATTATCATGGTCCCTGAAAATGTCTAACCGGCATTATAGCGTCCCTGAAATGGTCCCTGCAGCACATCAGCCTTAAGCGAAAGCTTCGGCCCCCACAGTTTCCATTCGAAGGTGCGAGTTAGTCCTCCGTGTTGCCAAATAAGCCGCCCTACGGCTGCTGCTTACGGGCGCCATTAAAAGCTCGGCGTCAAGAAAGGAGTCGCGTAGTAAACGCTTCCACTTCTGCTGTAACCATCTATACATACGCGTATATCTATATAGCATCACAATCCGCGCACTCGGGCGACCGGCTCGCAAATGCCTAGCACCGCGGCCGCTTTGCAAGGGCGCGTAGTGAACTGGCCATTTTTTTTAAAAGAAACTTACAGATGGTTACACACAATGAATGGTTTGTATCTGTGTGGACAAAACTAAATCCATTTCATTATGACCAACAGAGGCCCTTCAGTCACGATACCTGTATTCATGCACGCAGTTTGTTCTGACTCGGTTTTCGTCCGGTTACCATTGGAACCAGAAAAGGTATAAAGTTATATCTGCAATCCATCGCCGAAGTATGAACTCAGGCATGCAAGCTGACTGCTTGAAACTGATTTTAAGACGGATACTTCCGCGTTTTACTGTAGCTGGGAGAGGTCTTTCTTTCTGACCTCACGCTATATTCTGTAGCTTTGGTATCGATCCTGCAAAGCTGCGTTTTTATTTGCTCATTTCCCAGTCATGACTGTGGTTTGTTTGTGGATGAGCGTCAGCGCCAGTGCGTTTGCGCGACAACAACGTACATGTCGTTTGCAATTTAGCAGACAAGTGTAAAGAAATGCATAGCTGGTTGTGAAATACATATGAAGGAGCAAATGTCATTGAAACCAAGGAGAGCATAGGAAAATGTCTCTATCATATTTGATATTGCTAATTTGTGCGGTGAATGAGTAGGAAGTTAATAGTCTAATTGTTTTCCGGCTAAAAGATAACGAATTGCAAAGTAGGAGAAAAAACAACCTCATGCCTCCAGTGGGATCCGAAACCATGACATCCAAATTCGGAGCTCGTGGGCCTGAAGGCAAGATGCCATCAGTTCAAAAATTGCGAGTGCGCCTTCGCCTGTTTCTAGAGCACGGTTTGAGACATGGTCACATAAACCTGAGCATTTGTTTACATTTGACGGCGCGATCAGATCGAGGAGTTGCGCTTATCCCTCGGAATAATTCCACAAGTGATTGAAGGACCTCACAGACAAGCGCCAGTGACGACTGCGAATAGCGAGATGTTATGTAGTGTTAGAGGTGTTTATTAAAAGAATGTTTCCTTAGCCACCCCACAAAGATTCGGGCAATCACCAGCTAGATCGATGCGGCAGACCGCAACTCATCCACCACATTCAGACGAAACGTTATGCACAAGTACTTAGGGAATCCTCTCATTTTCTATTTAGAACATTGGTTCTGAGATACAATTGAACGTGGCAAAATGCCGTACACCTGGCAAGCTAAGAGCAAGATACGGCTGCACTGTGCCATATTCGCTGGTAATTAACGGTCAAGAGAAAATGGGCGGACGTATGCCATGCCCAACTTCTGGAATCGGTTGCGCATGAGAGCTTCTGTCGGGCTCCCAGTCGTGTTTATCTAGTCGATCACAATTGGGCAGCTCTGCAGCAGAATCGGCCACTCTGCGCAGATTCCCTGCCTCGCTACAAATCATTGAGTGGAAGACGCCATTACGTTTACCGCGCAACTTATTGTATCGTAGCAACCTTGGTTAGAAATATAAAGCTTTTAATGAGGGCGGCCTAGATGAGAAAAGAGCGGTAACAGCACCTAGATACGGCCGGATGTGACCATTAGCCTCTTCAGAAAGGCTCAAAATTTGGCGTATGAGCTTCGTGACGACCAGCCTTCGACCTGTTTTATTGCTGGAGCCAGTACCATTAATGACAACGCCATGCTCTCGCAAGAAATCCATTCCCAGTGTAACAATTCTCCACTTCAACCTTCTCATAACACATGTTAACTTACAGAACACTTTTACAACATTAATTTAAGTCGACCGCCTGGGCGACCAGAGGCCGCTGTTCTTCCCCTTCAGCGCCAAGCCAGTCGAGCCAGGTGGTGATGGATAGAGAGGGTGGGGGGAAAGAACGCGACTGCTGAGCAGCCGGGCAATAGAAGAGGCAATGGGCCAGGTCTGCATAGATACAGGGGCAGTTGGGACAGGAAGGGTCCGATCGATAGCGATAGAGGAAAAGGCGGGACGGGGTGATAACTGCATTCATCTGAATGTGCCAAAGAAGGCGAGACTCCGGCACCGTGAGTGATGGATGAGGGGGAGGGTAAAGGCGTTTGTCGAGGCGGAGCTCAAGGTGGACCTCTTTTATGGTGCGGCGAAGGGTTAGTCTCCCACCGTCCTCCGAGGGCTTGGGCCAGGGGATCAACGGTGCCCGGAAAAGTGTGTCGCGGGCGAGCTGATGGGCCAGCTCATTGCCGTCAATCCCTGAATGCCCAGGGACCCAGCGGAGGAAAACAATGGAAGGCTGCAGTGCGGAGACCACTCGTTCAACCTCCTGTTGGAGAGAAGGGGTCAGGGTGCGTTTCTGTATGTGGTGCATAGCGGCTTGTGAGTCTGAATAGACTGTGTACTCTTGGAGAGATAGAAGGAGGGCAAATGACTGGAGGGCATGCGCAATGGCGAGGACATCGAGGGACAATGCGTCTAGAGGGTGTAGATACGGCCCGCTGGTGTGGGTTGCAGGAGCAGGGAGGTGTGGATGGTACAGGGCGTAGCCGAAGGAACCTCGTGGAGCCACGAAGGAGGCATCCGTGTAAGCTACACCCTGGGTATCAAAGAGAGGGGAATGGTGCTGTGCGGCCGCATGACGACGTCCGGCGTGCAGGACGGGGGACATGTTGGTCGGGAGGGGAAGGATACGAAGATTGGGAGCGGGGGTGGGAATAGGAGAGGTAAACGGGGAGATTGGAATGGGCGAGATATGCGCTTGAGTCAATAACCACTGACCCTGACGGGTAAGGGAAAGCCGGGCAAGCTGCGAGTCACGATGGAGACTGAGAAGAGAACGAAGAGGATGGAAGAGGCCTGTGGCAAAGAGCTTAGTCGTAGAGGTAGTGATAGGGAGGTTGAGAGCTGCCTTGCAGAGGCCCACAAGGGAAGTCTCGAGCGCGTTAAGTTGAGTCTGAGTGAAGGAAGCGTAGGGTGCAAAGTACTAGACCTTGTTGAGGGCGAGCTCGTGGGCAACTGGGCACGCGTGAGCCTCGTGGAGACCTGAGCGTCGAGTGACCACGCGCCGCAGGAGGTGAGTTACAGAGTGGCAGGTGGTGACAGCGCGGTGGAGGGCTTGCACATTCTTAGCCGCATGCAAAGGGAAACCAAGAACTTTGGACTGTGTGACGACAGGAATGGGAGAGCCAGAAAGGTGGAGAGAGACGAAGTGGTTATGTGAGCGCTGGTAGGAGGAATGGTTGAGAAGGAGAAGCTCGGATTTCTCAGGAGCAGGAGAGAGGCCAGCGGTGTTGAGAAAGAAGTCGATGAGATCTAGGCCACGTTGCAGGGTGTCCTGTACGTGACCGGGAGAGCCAGATGAACACCAGAGAGTGATGTCATCGGCGTAAAATATATGATGCAGGTCGGGAATTTCAGCTAGCTGGGAGGCGAGAGGGGCCATCGCGAGATTGAAAAGGGTAGGAGAGAGAACAGCACCTTGAGGAGTGCCACGGGTGAGGTGGTGTGGGTTAGACAAGTGGGTATCTGCTCGAAAGCGAGCCACACGTTTAGAGAGGAATGAGCGGATATAGGAGTACATGCGGGAGCCACAATCCAAAGAGGCGAGTTGAGAAAGGATGTGATCGTGGCAAACACCGTCATAGGCCTTGCGAACATCGACGGTCACAAGTGCGTAAATTTGAGTGGGTGTAGGGGAGAGGAACGTTTGCTGTAGAATCAGAAACATGTCCTGTGCACAGACGCGGCGTCGGAAGCCAATGAGAGAATGGGGGAAGAACTCTCGTGCCTCAAGAAATTCAGAGAGGCGTGTCACAGCCATTCGCTCAAGGGTCTTACCAACGCACGACGTCAGGGAGATTGGGCGAAGGTTAGAGAGAGAGGGAGGTTTGCCCGGCTTTGGAATCATAGAAATAAGGGAGGATGTCCAGGAGCTCGGCAAGCAGCCGCTCTCCCAGGCCTCATTGTAGGTTTGAAGGAGGATGTGTTTTTGTGAAAACTGTAACCTGACTATGTGTTCGTTTTTATTTTTTTTTGTGTATGTCAATGTTCTCAACAAAGTCTGCTCCTATGCCTTGTAACGGCTGCCTGGGCCTCGTCAAGCTGTATACCTACAGCTTTTAGTCCAGGCAGCTGCCAGAATTTTCTGGAAAATAAATGAAATTGAATTGAAATTGAATTGAATTCTTTGGCGCTGTCAGGAAGGTTACGAAGTGTGTGTATGTAAAGGCATCCTCACCGGGAGCCGAGCGTGTAGCATTAGCAGCCAGGGCAGATTCTAGCTCCCGGAGAGTGAAGCATTGGTCCACATCGGGGTTAGGTCCACCTGAGTACACCGAGTAGGAGGGTGCCAGAGGGGGCGGGAGGTAGAGAGAGGCGAGTTGATCAAAAACTTCGGAGGGAGTCCCCTGAGTGAGGGCTTTAGCTAGAGTGGGAGCAAGGGCAGGCTTAGTGCCAAGGAGGGATTTAAAGAGAGACCATGCGGATCGCGAGTGCAATGCAGAATCAAGGCCATCACAAAAAGCACTCCAACGAAAGTGCTCGAGGGAGGCGCAGTGGGCGACGATCTCGGCCTGCAGAGCAGTGATCCGGGAGGAAAGTTGGGCATTGTGTGATTGGGAGCGAAAGGAGCGTTGAAGACGTTTACGGCGACGCCATAAACGGAGAAGGTGAGGATCTGGGTTTTGAATTGGGTAACGAGAGCGAATGCGACGGCTACTGGACGTGAGCGCCGCAGAGATGCGCGACGTCCAGTCGTCGTAGGATTGAAAGGAGTCGGAGGCGAGATTAGTGCGAAAAGCATGCCAGTCAGTGTGAATAACCGGATGACAGCGAGGGATGTGGTAAAGAGAGGTGGTGATATGGATGAGAAAGTGGTCACTTAGAAGAGTTTCAGCTGTCACCTGCCAGTGAAAGGAAAGTGAACCCCGAGAGAAAGTGAGGTCGGGTGTCGTGGGGCGTTGTGAGGCAGTGCCCGCTCGAGTAGGTGAGCCAGGAGTATTAAGAAGGGTGAGGTGGCGTTCCTGGGCCAGACAATGGAGGAGACGGCCGGGTTTGAGGGTTTGTGGGTAGCCCCAGAGTGTGTGAGGGGCATTGAAGTCACCACCAAAGAGGAGATGGGAGGTAGAAGGAAGAGAGTGAAGGAATTTGCCCAGAGCAGAGAGTAAAGAGGAAGTGACAGGGGGGTTGTAAAAAGACAAACGGACGAGTGAGCTGCGGGAAGAAGGGTGGCAATAAACCACACCAACTAAATATTTAAGGAGGGTGGAGGGGATGTCGATTTGCTCTACGAGCACGTCACTGCGTACATAAATAGAAGCAAGTGGTGTAGCCGTAGTGGCATGGTAGGCGCGGTAGCCTGGGACATTGCGGGCCGTCCGGGTCTCCTGGAGAAAGAGAAAAAGGCGCAGAGAGGGGCGGGTAAGCAGATACTGGTGGAGGGGGGTCTTATTGTGGCAAAGATTTCGGCAGTTCCACTACACAATCTCGAGGTCCTCGCCAAACGCCATTATGATAGTGGAGAGGAACGCGATGGTACGCGTTCCTTCTTTTTTGCCGGGGGCAGTGACTCATGGACGGATTGGAGCATAGATGTGAGGGATTCCAATTGCTTTGATTGTGCTTGTAGGGTGGTAAGAATCTGGAGAACCGAAGTTTCCAGCTGAACCAAGCGAGTGTGATGTGCCTGTGTGGTGGTTCCGACAAGGTCAGCCAAAGGGGCGACCTGGGCGCTGGAGGAGGGAGTGGTGAACGTGGCAAGGTGCTAATTTAGCTTGCTAAGCTGGGAGGTAAGAGAGGAGGTGGTTGTCTGGAGTGTTTGAGTCAAGGCATGTATCTGCTGTTGTATCTGCTGTATCTGCTGTTGTAGATACGAATCGTCAGCCTGAGGCGCAATCTGCGACGCTGGTGCCGGGCTGCAGGTCTTGGTGTCAGCGGGTAATGTGGCTGGTGTAGGCGCGGCAGCATCGGTGGCGTCGACGAATACAGGCGGCTGCGACGCGTCTATGGGCCCAAAGGTGTTGTCGTCCCTTAGAGCGTGGAGTTGGCTAGCAGTGGACGCTGCGGCGACGACGAACGCTGCCGGCTGCGCCGCGGCCGTCGATCCGGAGCTTCCAGCGTCGCTCACAGTGTTGGTGGCGACAGGATTTTGCGCGGTGACGTGGGCGGTTGGAGTAGGCCCCGCGGTGGCGGCATCAGTGGGTCTAGGCTGCAGGGGCTTCGTCAGGCGCTGCATTGCAGAGGTGCAGGCGCGGCGCGTTATGGTTAACGAGGCGCCGCGCCGCTTCAGATTTTTGGAGGCGCTTGGAGGGCCAGCTCGGCAGCGGGCCGTGATACTGATGGTATCCACGTGCTTCGGAAGCCTTCCTGGATCGATGGAGAGGAAATCCAGGGGCGGGTGAAGCCCTGAACTAGGCCAGGGGCAGGTGAAAGCGGAGCACGATAGGCAGCCAGCTAAACAGGGTGGCGCCATAATTTAATACTCGGTGTAACGGGGTGTACATCGGTGCCAGTACCCTGCAGTGCACGTCTCCGAAGTCCAGGCAAGACAGCGTCAGGGTGAAGGCCCCACACTACGCGACGCACAAGCCGAAGTAAGAAGGCACGGGGGACACCTGCGAAAACCCAAGAAGCTATGAAGGCTTCTCTTGAGGGATTCCGGGACAGCCCTTTTCATACAGTAGCTCTGTGCGAAACTGTGCGTGGTTTCGCAATGCTTCCTCATAGAACCGGCTTGCCGCTCTATACTACAAGAAACATCCCTAGCATGCCAACCTCATTGATAAGCATTTGAGCAGGAGAGGTCGCTGAACTACACGTTAAATTGCCGAAATAGGGTTTCATTTTTTGTTCGCTCCATGCCCTGTGTGTCGCATTCGTTCTCAACTATGGTCAACCAAACTGTCGCCGTTCTTCGCTTGTCGGAAATTTCCTGGGCAAATTTGCTGCATTCACTCCGGCAAAAGTGGGCGCTAGAATCTGTTGGTGATGCTTGCCCAAGAGTTGGAGGATTATTACAGTACTCATGCCTTTATCAGATTGTGGTGACTCGGCATTCCAGTTGTCTCTCACCAGTTCCTGCGCCCAATAAGAACGCCAGCTGCTCTCAGGTCCTACACAGGCTTTTTGAGTACCGTTGCACACCATTCATGTTCGAGCCCAATAGAAATGAGCTCAGCTGATGTCAATCATTTGTTTCTAGCCGATGGACACGAAAATAACGGAGACCCGTGGGCACAGCCTTAGAACAGCTCTCAGACAGTTGTTGCCACATTTAGACAGCCGCTGTCACAAGTGCAAGTCTCGAAATGGTGGAGATTGTGGGCTATACTTTATTGTTTAAAATGCAAGCGAAATATGTACACCACCCAGCAATGTTTACATTCTAGTTCTTCTCTTTTCAGCTCACTGTGTACAGATTCCTGGTAAGTACCTTATCACTTCTGCAAATACTTTTTCTCTTTTAGTATAACGCAATGACATCATTGATGGCTTCTTGCCGCCATTGTACCCCTCATCACTGGAATTGATGGGTTATTGCCGCCATTGTACCCCTAATCACTGGAATTGATTGGTTCTTGCCGCCATTGTACCCCTAATCACTGGAATGCCTTCTTCGGCTTGAGCTAAGAACAGCAAACAAAATATCTCACCACTGATTGGCGATTCCGATAAACACCTCGTGCCGACTACAATCAAGACTACCTTCCCATGGCAGCGTCAACAAACAAGAGAAACCGCTGTTTGCTCAGCGTGGTAAGCTTTAGTGTACATGAAATGAAATAAAAGTAGACTGCGTAAACGAGGATTGTAAAAGGTAAACAAGGTGCACGGAAATGAAAAGGACTCTGCGGTGGTCGTCTCCACGTAAGAGGGGCTGAATGTCGGCAAAGCCATGAAAAACATCATAGCGACCATGGCTGGAAATTTTTCGAAGGGGTCGATAGAGTGGAGGCGACTGGCTGTCTCGAAATAATGGCGAACCAGACATGGACATCCTCACAAGGCCAGGCCCTCATGAAGGCGTCATCATCCTCACCTCATGAGGATTCAGTCGGTTAGGGGAAAGTGAGGGCAAATGATAGCAGAAAAAATTGTGAGGGTGAGTGAGGGAAAGATGTACGGGTTGAGGGTTAAGGTGTGTCAAAGAATTGTTTCCTGCCCCGGCCATTCGTTAAGTTTCCAGTCCGGGACGCAGCCGTTTACAGAACAAGCGTGGACGACGCCCGAAGGAAAATTACAAAACAAGAACTATCTACAGTCGGGCTAGGGTAGGAACGTCTACTTTGGACGGCCCTGCTATTCCACTGTGCACATGGGAGATTCTACTTAGGCCTCAGGATGTTCACCGCAGGCTCTTCTGTTTTCCTCCCCGCTCACACCACCCCCGTACGCGCGCCTGGTCGCGGATACTGCTGCACCCGCTACGGAGAGAGGCTCACGCAGCTCCATGGTGGCGATTGCTTCAAATAACAGGAAGCTTGGCAATTTCGTGTCGAGCCCCGCGGTATTATGCTGAGTCTAGGCTCATTAAGAGGGCCTCAGAAGTGCGAATACTCAGAAGAGCGAATACTGAAGGTTGAAAATAGCAGCCTTCAGTAATAACAAGGCTCATTTGATCACTGACACTGAAAAAAGCGTACCTTTCTGCTAACGTTAGCGGTCATCGAACATTGACTTTTTCTTCTTTTGTTCTCGTCTCTCCTGCGTTGTTTTTTGCTTCCTTATTAACTCGATAGCGTTAATGCTGTCGTTCTGCAGAAACTTCGGCGTCATCGTCGCCGTTCATTATGACGACAACGACGCTGATGTTTAGAGAAAAAAAAATCCCCGGAGAAGCAACCTCTGTCACGTGACCTTGCGGCGTCCTCACAACCTACCCACCGGATTGTGACAAAACTGACCATCGTGGCAGATGGCAGTTAAATTAATGATTGTTTGCGACGGGTTGCTCGAGAAGGGCACCATGGGTCACACAAGTCCCATCGGTGCAGCACCTGTCATCGCTAGGCAGTGGCGCATTCCTTAACCACTGCACAAATGCGCCAGGAGCTGTGCCGTGTTAGTGGTTTGTGAGTTCAACGTCCCAAGGCTTTCGAAGAGTCTAGACAACACCGTTTTGGAAGGGTCCATATTGAAAATTTTTAGACGTGTAGTGAATAGGCCAGATGCAGTAACTACGACCTAATGGCAGAAGTTGCTATACAAGGGCGATAACGGTAAGAATGGCAGTGCGTTATCATATTGGTTGCACCACCCGCACGCCCATGATAAAAATTTCCAGTTTCAACCGAATTAGACTCATTAACGCATACCGAGATCGCGAAAAGCGGTTTGGTATTTCGCACAAATGGAAATGCAGCGAGATTCGACCTGCGACCTTAGAGTGAGCAGTCTAGCGCAATAGTCAGTGAAAAACCAAGCAGAAAAGAAAAAGAAAAAAATGGTCGGGTTTAACGTACATAAACGAGTAGACGTGAAAAAACATGTACTTAGCCTGGTTCGCTCATGGTTTTGCTTGGTTGGGTCGTATCCACGTCTGGCGAAGATATTAGAATCAGGTTAAGCTGTGGTCAAGGTTAAGATAATCTGATTTGTTCGCAGAGCAAATGGAAGCGTATGGAAACCACGATGAGCGAAGCGCAACGCGAGGGTGTGTTATTTTTTAACGTTTTGAGCGCCTGTAAGCCGCCGCCTGTGTCTTCGCACATCCCCCACAGTGAGTACGCGCCATTATCTTCTTGTGGACAACAACAACACGACTCCTGATCGGCTGCGGCGACAGCCCAGTGCTCTCGTGCAGTGGCCAGTGAAGGTGATATGTGATACATTTTATTCCTACACCCTCGAGGTGAGTCAAGGCACAAGATACTCGATTAAGATTGACCCCATGAAGTAGTACTTGAGCACTAAAAGCAACAAAAAGGTGTGAGCAGAACTTGCGGGAGAAGCAAGCAGAGTGAGCTGACCAACCACAATATGAAGATAAGAACAAAAAAGTAGGCAGAGACAAGACTGCTTACGTGTGAGAAGAGGTAATCCGGTCCGCTCAGTTTCGAAACGCATGATGCGGCGTGATTCAACCAAATGCCAAGCAGCTGTCAATTCTATCTCTACATAGCTCGAGGTCGCCGCCTCCGTGATGCCGTCACACTCCTTCTGATCTGCGCGCTAACTTCGTGAAGGCGGTCGTCGCCGTACCGCTGCTTGCGCTCTGCCTGTAGGGTGTGACGTGATAGCTTTAGAGGGTTAGTGCCCATATATGCAGAATTGTTGTTTCTCTACTTAATATTCATAGATCCCTGGGAGTCCTCATGCCACTCATGGCGCACTGGTGCAGCGGTTAAGCGGTTTGAGACTGCCCTTGAAAAGGTTAGCTGCATGGTGGGTGAACCTCTCTGCAGCGAAATGGCGCGAAAGCGACAGTGTCTCTGGATGCAGTGCGAGGAGTTGGACAAGTGTATATGGGCTGCGTAGCTCCCGCTGGGGCTCCCGCTTTCAAATAGAGAGTGAGTAGTGTCGATGCCTGATAACGACTCCATACGAGGACTAGCTCTTGTTAGATGTGCAGAGGCTGCTAGGTGTGATGCACGCCGGCGTTGCACAGGCTCACTAGCGCCCTCTCTATTCTAAAGACCTGAAAGGATTTACAGAAAAGTCATCCTCCAGGCAGCTGAGCCCATGAGCACATTAGATTGCGTCTATTCTTTTGACAGTTATTGGTGGTGGTATGCAAGGCAAGTGAAGTAACCGCACACATAATCTACCTGATTGGAGCTAGTGCTTGTTCCACGGTTCGTGTGGAGCCTTCACGCACGCTAACTCAGCCTTTCGAATGCTAATTGCATCATTGGCTGAACTGACTCATTATTTTCAGACGGAGGATTATACGTACGTCGACAGTACCTACGAATTTGATGGATTGGGCACAGTGCGCTGGAGACACAGTGTGCTCGTTACCGACCTTGTGCCTTGGAAGAAGTACGTAGTGCAAATCGAACAATGTGATATAGGGACTTGCGCTGATGCCATAAACGCTACGTTTATGACACCGCCTGACGGTGAGTTGGTTGTGCTCTGAATAGTCTATTACATTCCAAACAAACATGTAAAATAAAGGGTACAAGTTAAGGGAATTGTGGCTGTCGGCAATAGCATTTAGGTTGCATGGATCTAATGCTAAATATTTATGATAACGTATACTCTATAGCTCATCAATGTAGTTTGATTTATTTTTCGTACATTTAATATTGTTAGACGGAAATTTCAGTCCTCCATTTTTTATAAACTACTGCTTGCACCCTTGATTTATTACGCAAGTGTTTCAAAAGAACCCCAACTTGCATTGTTTCGTGTAGAAGCTTTCCCAAACATTTCTGGGTAGCACTAATTGTTTCGTGTAAAAGTTTTCGCAAACATTTCTGGGTAGCACTAACGTCGTCTTTCAGTTGTCTCCGTCACTGTTGTTGACATTATGGCTAAGGCTTAGTTTCGCCGGCTTAAAACTTGGACATACGTTCTGCGCTTTAAAAACACCCGACATCAGTATGTGAACAGTCAGGTTGTAATTAAACGTAATCATTTTCGCTTCGGTGGCTCAATGCAGGCGGTTCGATGGAGGGATCTCTAAGTTTTGTGATTCTAAGAAGGAATTCGTACTCAATACAAGCCCCATACTAAGACAGTGGAAATTATCCGGATGGTGGAAATTATCCGGAGCCCTTCATTGCGGCGGCCTCATAGCTCAAGTCTTTGGGCGTTAAATCCTACAAAATCTAAACCTAAACTACGAGTTATTGATCAGTTCGATCTCACCCTACGATGTGCTAGCCGTCCCGGTTAGCTCAGTTTGTAGAGCAACTGCCTCGGTGAGGCGGTGGTCCCGGGTTCGAACCCCCGACCAGGTCGGATTTTTCTGTAACTATTAAATTTCTGTGGAACCTGAGTAGCTTCCCTTTGTAGCCGCATTTCTGCACTCGAGTGGATGCAAATGAATAATTGCTTTTTTATTATAGTTTTCTCTGATCCCCGCGACTTGCTCTACCCTAAATCTAGTTTGATGCATTATAAACTAGCAATTTCCTCATAAGTGCTTTTTCTCTCTTCCACCCTGAATAACGCCGACGAAGACCTACCGCAGCCTTACATGGAGACAGCTGTATCTACGGGAACGGGGTCGTTTCGCCTATCCTGGGCCCTAGACTCTGAGGATCTCCGCCGCTGCGACGGCTTTCGAGTCCAGTTCTGCGCAAGCGACAACAAAGATTGTCATCTTTATCGCACTCGTCGAGAAGAATTTTCAGTGGAAGGGCTTCGCAGTGACACCACGTATCGCATTAATGTACAGACGCTGTTCAAAAATGCTGACGGAATACTTCAGGCAGGACCACCAGCGCAAGCGTCAGTGACTACGTGGAGTTTCCGTAAGTGAGGTTCCCGTTTCCAAATTAAAAAAAAAAAATCTTGATCTCTGCTGCCACTGCGGTTCTTTGTTTAAGACACACAAAGACATAAAAACCGCTGACAATGGCTAAACACGCTTACGGTTTTATAAATTGCAAAAAGAAAAAAGCTACGTGAGTGGTACATTAATACGCAATGTACGAGGGGGTACCCAAAAGAAACCGGACTTATTTTTGTGTGAACTTATTTGTTCACATTTTAAGCACAGACCCTCAATTTCCTTCAAAGCATTCCCCACTTGCAATGATACGCTTGTCGAATCTTTCATTCCATTTTTCAAAACATTGTTTAAATTCATTTTTTGTGATGCTTGACAGTGCCTCCGTCGTTTTTTTTCTTCACCTCAGCAACATCAGCGAAACGCTTTCCATTCACCTATTTTTTCATTCTAGGAAACAAAGAAAGTAGCACGGGGCAAGGTCGGGAGAGTATGAGGGTTGAGGAATAGGGGTAATGCTATTTTTGGTCCAAAATTGTCGTAGAGACAGGGCTGTGTGAGCAGGGGCATTGCCATGATGGAAAAACCAGTCACCCGACCGCCACAAATCTGGCCGCTTCCACCGCACACTGTTGCCCAATCTTTTAAAAACATCCGAGTAGAAAGCCTGGCTAACTGTCTGACCCTGCGGAACAAATTCTCAATGGACGACTCTCTCACGCCGAAAAAACAAATCAGCATTGTTTTGAGGTTTGGTTTCACCTGACGAGCTTTCTTGAGGCGAGGTGAATTTGAAGTTTTCCATTGGCATGATTGTTGCTTTGATTCAGGATTCGATTCAGGAACACTTGAGTTGTCCTAATAGCATCGTCCTTGTACGTCTTTCTTAATATTTTCAAGAGTTTCCATTCAACTTTTTCGAGCAAAAATCAGAATTTCACCGGCGCACGCTGTCCACGAAAATCAGGCATTGCAAAAACGACATTCACACAAAACAGTCGTCACTCTAAAACTCTGCCTAAACTAGTCTGACCTCCTTCAACGACGGCACTCGGCTTACTGACTCTGGAATGTTCGTTCTATGCGCTCCTAGTGGCAAACCGCGGTACCACAGAAGCTTTGGCGACCAAACAATTTAGTCCGGTTTCTTTTGGGTACCCCCTCGTAGTTCGAGTAATGCGAAGGCAAGATAGCCGCTCGTCCTTAATGGTGACGGAGTGGATTCCAAGAGAAGGCAAGCGTAGCAGGGGGCGGCAGAAAGTTAGGTGGGCGGATGAGATTAAGAAGTTTGCGGGGATACAGTGGCCGCAACTGGCAAAGGACAGGGTTAATTGGGGAGACATGGGAGAGGCCTTTGCCCTGTAGTGGGCGTAGTCAGGCTGATGATGATGATTTTGAGCGCTAACAGTTCTTGACTAGTATTATTGAAATTACTGTAAGTTGAAAGCATAAAGAATGTTTTTATCCTAAACACGAACTACCGAAATCAATGCAAAATACAGTCGTTAGGTTGGAGTTTCTGAAGACGACCTTTGTAGCAGAGTGCATGGTGCTTGTATATATCAATAAGGCGCTTGAAAAAGTCCCGTAATACACATATTAATATTAAGACTAGTTCAAAATAAACATTTCAATACAACTGGAAGCAACACCTGGAGAAATTAGTATTCATTATTTCAGATGCAGTGGTGAAGAACACCTCAAAACATCGAAACACTGAACTAAAGACAGAGCGCCGGCTTACAGCTATGCCGTAGAACAACACCATAAAGAGACTGCAGCAAAACATCGACAGTTCTCCCCATGACACCTGTGCTTTGAACCACGGTGCTTTGAACACAAGGTCCGGCTTAGAATGAAGGCCTCATGAACGGCTTCAGTGTTCCGTGCTTCTCTCTTTCGCGCTTTTAGATTGAGTTTTTCGCGCTGTTTAGGATATTTATTTATTTTATTTGGAATACTGCCAAACCCACAGGGGTCATTACAGGAGTGGGATAAAAAAAAAAGAAAAGGAAAAAAAAACAGAAAACAAATACAAATGATGAAACAGGGTCAACAGTGCGTATAAGAAAGAACTGCCTTTTCAGCGAGCGCAATGAATTTTTCCAATGTTGGCTGCGCGGTAATACATGGTTGCAAAGCGTTCCATTCGCGAACGGACATCGAAAAATAAGAATACCAGAACGAGTTGTTATTGAAAGAAAATTCCTGTATCATATTTGAGTGTATGTGTCTGGTTTGGCACGTATGTCTTATATCTAGAAAGTCTGAAAAATTTTGTTAGAATGAGTTGTGAAGAAGTAAATAAAGAAATTTCAAACGCTGCAGTTTAGCTCTACTTGTCAGAGTATGAATACCAGCGCGCTGTAAAAGCTCTGTGGCTGAATCGAAACGACTGTGGCGGTTAAATAAAAAACGTGCAGCTTTTCTTCAGACCATTTCCAGTGAGTAGATATTGTCTTTTGTGTGTGGGAACCATATAATATTTGCATATTATAAGGTAGGTCTGATAAGTGTGACGTAGGCAAGGCGTTTGGTTTCAGTAGTCGCTTGTCTCAGACAGACCTCTCTTGATAAAGAACAATTTCTGCATCGCCGTGTTAGTTACTTTTCGCACATGCGCTGTCCAGGTAAGGTCAGAGGAGATTACAACACCTAGATATTGATGCGAGGTGACACGGGATAGTGTGGTCCTGTTTAGGAAGTATGGAAAATCTAGTTTCTTTTTTTTCTTCGTAACACTCATTGACACTGTTTTTTCTGCGTTAATACACATATTCCGTTTGTCGCACCACTGTACAAATTTCTTCAGAGCACTGTTAAGCTTAATTTGGTCATTAATATTTTTGACTTGGTAGAACACGCAGTCGTCTGCAAATAGTCGGATTTTAACGTCAACTTAATTTGCTAGATCGTTTATGTATAGTAAGAATAGAAGCGGAGCTAAAACGGTGCCCTGTGGCACACCGGAAATAACTTTAACTGTATCAGAAGTGCGGCTGCCAAGCTGTACGAATTGCATCCGATCGCTAAGATAATCGCTTATCCAGCGTATGATCGGCCCGTTTCCGAGAATGTGGGTAAGTTTGAAAAGCAGTTTTATGTGGGAGACCAGATCAAATACTTTTGACAAATCCAGAAAGATCATATCAATTTGCGACTGGTTGTTAAGAGCCTGAGCTAGGTGGTGTATAATTTCCATTAGCTGTGTAACGGTGGAAAGTCCGCGTCGGAAGCCATGCTGATTTTGGTGAAGTATATGGTTAGTTTCTACAAATTCTGTAACGAACTTTAAAATTACATGTTCTAACATTTTACACCAGCTACAGGTTAATGAGATTATTCGGTAGTTGGTCACACATGATTTGTCACTAGATTTGTGAACTGGGATAACTTTGGCTAATTTCCACTCATCTGGAAGGCGGCAGTCTTGTATTGATTTCGAGAAAATGAGGTGTAAGTATTTGCTGACTGGTTCGGCGTATCGATTTAAAAGAAAGCGTTCGGTATTCCGTCTGGCCCGGCACACTTCTTTGGATTGATATTTAGTAACATGGACAGTAAACCAGATTCTGAGACTGTAGGCAAACCTAATAGTTTTTTGTCTCCCTTTAGAGGTATAAATGACTGATCTGGGGGGTTCACATCACGTGTAAATATTGAATGAAAATAGCTATTAAAAGTGTCTGCCCGGCCTTTGCTATCCGTATGAGATGATACATTGGAGCTCTGCTCATATTTTATGTATTGCCAAAATTTCTGAGGAGAGTTCTTAATAGAATTGTGCAGAGTGGTGTTGTTGAAGCGTTGTTTAGCTCTGTGTATTTTAAGCTTTAATAATTTTCTAAGACCGCTCAACTGGGAATGCTACCCAGAACTCTTGCATATTTTATTTGTTTTTCGAAGTCTTTTGATTTTGCGTTTTAATTGTATTATATCGCGTGTGATCCATGTATTGTGTTTCCTCGTCACCTTCGCTACTTTTGGTACGAACCTGTTGATACAATACATGACATGGGATTTAAACTGCAGCCATACATCATTAATGTGCGACTGTGAATCAGAACTAAAATAGGAAAATCTTGGTATTCGTGAACCAGATACATTACAAGAGCAGCATCATCTGCTCTGTTAAAAGCAAGGACATGTTTTACAAGGCAGTCATGTTTAACCCGAGGCAATGGGAAAGTACATAAGACTAATTTGTGGTCAGACAGGCCGTCGAGTATTTCTACATGGGTACTGCTTTTATGGAAATCATTACTTGCAAAGACTAAGTGCAGAACAGAGCTAGAAGCACTCTGAACACGAGTCGGTGTAGTTACAAGTTCATCAAGATTAAAGGTGAACAAGAAATATAAAATCCGATTATTTTCAACTGTCCTCGGACTCAGAATGCTCCAGTCTATGTCAGGAAGATTTAAATCAGGAAGATGTGCTTGCTGATAAAAGTGGTCGCAGTGGTGAGCAGGATGGCCTGTCCAAATCGGTCTCCAAAGACGTGCACAGTGACCTTGCCGAGATTATTGAAAAAGCTGGCAATATATCCCAATTAGAATTTTCTTGTTGCAGTTTCTGGCTCCGTAAAAGGTGGTTTAAGAGTTTTCAGTGGGTATCGTACTGTTTTTTTTTTTTGCAACTATCAGCCTTCTTTATATGTGTGGACTACTATCCGTGCTGCTAGAACGCTCTTTTCAATGTAAATTTCAACGCAGTACCGAAGCTGAGTCTGCAACATCAAGCCAATATCAACGATGGACGAGGTACTTCAGTGATCGCCTGGAAATGCATCGACTGTAGCGTCTCCTACCTTCAGGTAAGGTACCAGGAAACGGGAAGTGGCCACGTTTAAAAGTCACAGTGTTTATTACTTGGCTATGTCGACGATTTCGTGTCCGCAAAACGTGTCGGCCGCGAATTCTCCGTTCGTGCAAGAGTTAAGCGAAAAAGAAATATTGTATGTGATAGAGGATCTGCGAGGATGATGCACGTCAAAATTTGGACGTTGTGGAGCATTTAGTTAATTAATTAAAGCCAAAATCTCACTTGGATGTAAAAATTGTATCGGACGTCTATATCATGTGAAGGCATGAAAACAAAACTAGACGTCAAAATTGCGGAGGAAAACACAACCAGGTAGCAGAGGATGATAAAATGTCGCTGTAGAACAAATTTAATCGATCTGGAATAATTAGTTACTTAATTAGAGGCCAAAAGATCATTTAGATGTCAAAATAGCCCCGGACGTATATGTTGTGGGACGAAGTGAAAATAGCGGTAGACGTCAAAATTAAATTAAGTAAAAACACAGGCAAACAGTCAAAGGAGAAAAAAGGAGGCAAAAGGAGAGGCAAACAGACTAAAGCGGAGCAAGGAGAGGCGACGAGTGTGAAGGAGGTATCAATGCTTTCTCATTCTCATGTGCGTCGCCTCAGTGATCTGTAACGTTTATTCAGACAGGTAATACCAGTTTGTAGAGGTTGATACAAGTTCTATTCTCTCTGCTGGAAGCAGACTGTGTTGACGGCCGCGTCAACACAGCAAGCCTTGCTCAGTTCTAAGCAGGATGGACAAAAAAAAAATAAACCAAGCAATGCAAACGAAGGTGATAAAGTATCGAAGTATCAAAGCGCGACGAGAGGCCATAGAGAATCATTCCAATCGGCTACAGAACGAGGAAGAAATTAAAATTTGAATAAATCTGTTCAGGAGCGGTATGGGGACTCCCGGAGATGCACGAATGTGAACTCGAGAAGGAGCAATTACGCATGTATGGGCGCTGTCCCACTAAAGTTACCGCGTAGTACCCCAAAAGCGGGCCTTTTTTATTCCATATATTTTGAAGAGACGAGGCATTTTTTTTAACATATATATGTGTGTTTATATAATATATATATATATTCAGTAGGGGTTCCAATGCCCCAGTTTACTAAGTTCAGGTACAGTATTACGATAAACGCGACTGTTCTCTTAACTTTTTTTTGCCAACAGTTTCGGGAATGCTATTCCCTTCGTCAGGGCAGGCTTACAATGAATCCGTTTCGTCAATATAAGGGCACAGAACAAGCGAGGAGGTATAATGTCCACCCTCGAAACAAACTTGAGAATGAGAGTAGAGGAACGTATAATAGACAGCACGACAAGTCTCACACAGGCCGCGACCGAACAACAACCAGAAAAACAAACGGGGAGGTGGAAATGGTAAAGTAGTAGCAAAGAACGAGTTTGAACAGCACACCGATAGAAGGGGCAAAAGAGCGTTAAACCCGGCTCTCGGCGCACACGAAGGCCGCTACACCCCCCCCCCCCCCCCCCTCCCCTATCTCCTCAACACGCGCACACCCCCGCAAGACGCCGCCAGGTCCGAGCGGGCGGCCCGTATCACGTATCCTGAGACGCTTGCAGGGGACGCGTTCGAGAGACGGACAACACACAAACGCGTCCCCACCAGGCGTCTCAGGATACCTGATACGGGCCGCCCGCTCGCACCCGGCGGCTCAACACTCACTTGTTAACAGAAAGCTGTCCTGAGTTACCGCTGGTGTGACGTAGAACGTCATCGAACGGCGAGGGTGGAAGCTGTGTGAGAACCCTCTTATGCTTCCTATGGCGTCAAGGCTGCCAGAACCGAGGCCCTCGCTAAGCAATTAAGCAAACAAGGGAAGGGGGATGAGGGGCTCGTTATAAATATGAGAGAAACCAACAGCCACAGAAACCAAGGGACACAGGGGATATATATATATATATATATATATATTGTAGCGTGCAACGCGAAATAGAACACCGGAGCTGAGACGACAAAACTGCGGCAGTCCCTCAGGCGTATTCGCCAACTGCAGCCTGTACAGCCACAAGGCTTGAAACCACGGTGAATTGATCACGGTGACTGAAGATTGTCACAACGGCTTACCTAAAAGGGATAATAAATCCTCTTAAACGGCGTTATATGCCACTATGCATCACGATTTGCGACCTAAAAGGGAAAAAGTTGAAAGAAAATGAAATTAAAAAAACAATAGAACTACAGTACAGAGAGCGGAGTAGAACGGCCGACCTTCCATACGCAACACGTGCCTCTAATCCACTGCGCCATAGCGACGATGTCAAGCCGTCGTTCTGAATGAATATTTATAACCAGCCTTAATGTGGCTGCTACCTGCCGGTGGGCGGCGCTGTCATCGCTGGCTGTACCGGCTGCAGTTGGCGAACACGCGTCCCTCAGTGGCCCGAGCGCGCGCGCGAGAGCCAACTAACTTCTTCCTCTGCTAGTGCATGCATTACTTCGGTCTCTTCGAATGCATGTATCACTGCCCCCCTCTTCTGCAGCATCGACACGATGCGGCTAGGAGAGAAAAGTCAGCGAAAGGGTAGAGCACAGCTGCAGTGGACCGCAGTTCAGTCAGGTAGCCGGTCGTGGTAAGGCTTCATGCGAACAACGTGTACGAGTTAGTTCGGTGCGACCGGCGCGATGAACATGCTGTCGGGGCGGGAGAAACTGCATAAGCCACATCACTTATGCGGCGCACTACTTCGTAAGGGCCGAAGTATTGGCGCAGCAGCTTTTCAGAGAGCCCGCGGCGACGAACAGGGATCCAAATCCACACAAGGTCGCCGGGCGCATAACTGACGAAACGGCGCCCACAGTTGTACCTAGCGGCGTCAGTCTCCTGTTGACGGTGGATGCGCAGGCGGGCCAGTTGACGCGCTTCCTCAGCACGCTGAACGAAGGTATCTACGTCGAGGTCAGCGTCAGAGTCGCAGTAATGGTCGACGGGCAACATAGCATCCAACGGAGTGGTCACCTGGCGACCGAAGACAAGCTGAAAGGGGGTCAGTCGGGCTGTTTCCTGCAGGGCGGTGTTGTACGCAAACGTTACGTACGGCAGAATGGTGTCCCAAGTTCGATGCTCGACGTCCACGTACATTGATAGCATGTCGGCTAGTGTGCGGTTCAGTCGCTCTACCAACCCGTTTGTCTGTGGGTGATACGTCGTAGCACGTCGATGGCTCGTGTGCGTCAGAGTCATCACGGACTGGGTTAAGCGGGCCGTGAACGCAGTTCCGCGGTCAGTAACAACAACGGCGGGTGCTCCATGACGCAAGACAATGTTGTGGACGAAGAACTGCGCCACTTCAGCAGCAGTGCCTTTGGCAAGAGAAGTGGTCTCAGCGTACCGTGTGAGGTAGTCAGTCGCAACGACTATCCAACGCTTTCCAGACGAAGACTTCGGAAATGAACCAAGGAGGTCCATGCCCACTTGTTGGAAAGGGGTCTTCGGTGGATCGACGGGGTGAAGAAATCCGACCGGTTTCAATGGAGGAGTCTTCCGACGTTGGCGCTCACGGCATGTTTTGACGTAGGCCCGAACCGATGGGAGTAACCTGGGCCAATAATACTTTTGTCTAATCCGCGCGAGTGTACGGCTGACTCCAAGGTGGCCGGCGGATGGTGCATCATGACAGGCACTCAAGATCTCAGACCGCAGCTGTGATTGTACGACAAGTAGGAACACTTCTTCGCTGTTGGCAAAGTTCCGCTTGTAGAGAACACCAGACCGTAAAGTGAAGATGTGAAGCCCTCGAAGAAAAACACGCGGAATGGGAGCCTCACTGCCTTCGAGGTAATCGATGAGCGGCGCCAACTCCGTGTCCGCCCTCTGAAGCTGCGCCATTTGGGTGGTACTAACAGAGCCCAGGAAAGGAAAATCATCGGTGGTTTCTTCGGTATTGATTGGGATCGGCGAGCGCGACAGACAGTCCGCATCCTGATGCTTACGGCCAGACTTGTAAACTACTGTTAAGTCGTATTCTTGCAAACGTAAGCTCCACCTAGCCAAGCGTCCTGAGGGGTCTTTGAGGCTCGCCAGCCAGCATAAGGAGTGGTGGTCGCTTACCACACGGAAGGGTCGTCCGTAGAGGTACGGTCGGAACTTGCAGATGGCCCATATCACTGCAAGACATTCTTTCTCCGTCGTAGAATAATTGGTCTCGGAACGCGCAATTGTTCGACTAGCATAACTGATGACCCGTTCTGCACCGTCTTGCCACTGGATCAGTACTGCACTAAGGCCAACATTGCTGGCGTCAGTGTGGATGTCCGTGGCAGCATGCTCGTCGAAATGGCCGAGTATCGGAGTGCTTTGCAGACGGCTGCGAAGCTCGACAAATGCAGCCTCTTCGTCGGTTCCCCACAGGAAGGGCGTGTCGTCACGGGTCAGTGCGTTCAGCGGTTCCGCGATTTTCGAGAAATCTTGAATAAAGCGCCTATAATAGGAGCACAGGCCTAAAAACCGGCGAACAGACTTCTTGTCAGTTGGGCGTGGAAAACCTGAGACGGCAGCGGTCTTCTCAGGGTCCGGGCGAACGCCTTGTGCGCTGACAACGTGACCAAGAAAGCGAAGTTCCTCAAAGCCAAAATGGCATTTCTCGGCTTTGATGGTGAGTTGCGCGGATTTGAGCGCTTGTAGCACAATGCGCCAAGTGTTGGTCAAAGGTGGTCGAAAATATAACGACATCGTCTAGGTACACCAGGCAGGACTGCCATTTCAAGCCGGAGAAACAGTGTTCATCATGCGTTGGAACGTGGCCGATGCTGAGCACAGACCAAATGGGAGCACTTTAAACTCATACAGGCCGTCAGGCGTCACGAAAGCCGTCTTCTCCCGGTCCCTCTCGTCCACTTCGATTTGCCAGTACCCGCTTTTAAGATGCAATGACGAGAAGTATCTGGCGTTCTGCAATCGGTCGAGCGCGTCATCTATCCTGGGCAGCGGGTAAACGTCCTTTTTGGTCACGTTGTTAAGTTTCCTGTAGTCCACGCAGAAACGCAGAGTATTGTCCTTTTTTTTTTACAAGAACCACAGGCGATGCCCACGGACTGGTGGACGGCTGAATGACATCGTCTGCAAGCATCTCGGCAACCTGATTCTGAATGGTTTCTCTCTCCACCGGGGAAACACGATATGGGCGCTGGCAGACGGGTCGCGTAGTCTCATCAGTGATGATACGATGCTTGGCGAGTGGAGTTCGGCCGACCTTCGAGCACGTAACGAAACAGTCCGCAAAGTCTGCCAAGAGGTCCGACAGAAGATCTCGCTGAACCGACGGCAGGGCAGGATTTATTTTGACTGACTGAAGAACGTGATGTGGGCCAGCATACTCCGGAGTGGGTCCTCCCACGGTGCACAAACCTGGAACCTCAGCAACGTCGTGGAGGAAGGCAATAGCCATGCCATTGCCAGGTGCTGATATTCGTTGGCAAAGTTAGTCAGGAGGACGTGGGTACGGCCGTCACGTAGTTGGACGAGACCTCTTGCAACGGCAAGTCCCCGCTTAAGCAGCAGTGGACTATGGCTGTCCGCTAGGCCCTCGTAGTCGTGAAAGAGGTCATTCCGCACGAGCACCAGAACACTGCACCGCGGCGGCACCGTAACGTCGTTCTCGACAATGCGCAGGGCGTTGCTGCAGGGATCGCGGGAGTCAAAGCGCGCCACGGCCTGTTTGGTTGAGAACGTGACACGTGCCTCCTGAAAGTCAATCACAGCGCCGTTCGACTGCCGGAAGTCGATCCCCAGAATCAAGTCTCTGGAACACTCGGGGAGTACGACAAATTCACCAACATACGTGAAACCACTAATCCCAACTTTAGCCGTGCACTTGCCCACAGGGAAAATTAGGTGGCCACCAGCAGTGCGAATGGGGGTCCCCGTCCACGGTGTCAGAACTTTCTTAAGTTCTCCAGCAAAGACACGGCTCATAACAGAATAATCAGCACCGGTATCGAGCAGCGCGGTAATCTCGGTGCCATCAATTGTCACACGCAAATCGGATGCAGCATATCGGATACTGTCGCTGCCTCTCTCTGTCCAGGTATCGTCGGCTCGAGGGTTTCGCGACGGAGGATCTTGACACGTCCCGACGTCAGCGGCCTTGCCTCCAGAGGTCGCTGGTGTTAGTTTTCCCGACGCGGACTCGGCGAGCGACGGCCAGCAGAGCTACTCTGGCGGCCAGGGCTGGAAGGGCGATAACGGAGAGGCGAAGGGGAACGGAACTCGCGCCTTCCAGAGTAGGCAGGGTTCTGGCGTGCCCAGAGATGCTGCGCGATCTCATGCGGTCGCTCGCCGTTCTGAGGGCAGGGTGCGTCGGGACGGAAACCGCGGTACGGACAGGCGCGGTAGAGGTGACCGGGCTCCCCACAGTGGTAGCAGAGAGGCCTGTGGTCCGGTGTACGCCACAAATCCGACTTGCGAGGGCGTGGCGCAGCTGTAGCAGATGCGGTTGCAGAATATGTGGCGATGTTACTCACGGGGGTCGGCGGGGTCGTCACACCGTAGCCAGGCACGCTTGCGTGACATGTGCCGATGTTGTTCACGCCAGGCGTTGGGGTAATGGGACCGTAGCCTGTCGTGCGACGTACAAGAGATGCGTACGTGGGTCGGTCATCGAACCGGGACGGCGCTTCGGGTACAGGAGGTGCCTGCGCAGCCTGTCGGACCTCGTCCCTGACAACTTCGGTCAGCGCTGCCAGCGGCGCAGGTGCAACCTGGGGCAGATGGATCCGTTGAAGTTCCTCCCGGACAACTCAGCGAATTATTTCGCGCAGGGTGTCTGCACTGCCGCCGAGACACGACGAAAAGGCTTGGGGCACCATGCAGTTGATGTCCCGGTTGTACTGGCGGGCTCATTGTTGCAGCGTCGTCTCCATCGTGGTCGCCTCGGTTAGAAATTCCGCCACCGTGCGCGGTGGGCTGCGCACGAGGCCCGCGAACAGCTCCTGCTTAACCCCACGCATGAGATGGCGCAGCTTCTTCTCCTCTGTCATGTTGGGGTCGGCGCGCTTGAAAAGACGGGCCATGTCTTCGGTGTACATGCGCACGCTTTCGTTCGTGCGCTGATTTCGGGAGTGCAGCGCAGCTTCGGCCTTCTCCCGGCGGTCAGCGTTGGGGAACGTAGCCAGGAGACTCCGGCAGAACGTCTCCCAGGTGGGAAGGGTAGCCTCGTGGTTTTCAAACCACGTCCGAGCAGACTCCTCCAGGGCAAAGTAGACGTTATTGAGCTTGAGCTCGTCGCACCAGCCGTTGTAGCGTGCGACCCGCTCGAAGGTCTCCAGCCAGTCCTCAGCGCTTCGAACACGTCACCGTGAAAAGATGGCGGTGTTCGCGGTGGGTGGCAAAGGATCGGCGCCAGGGGCCTGGTGTCAGCGGCCATGGCAATTGGTCTCGACGGTAGAGGCTGGGTCGGCGGCGGGGTCCCGGTGTCAGTGGCCATGTCAGTTGGACTCGGCGGTCGAGGCTGCGTCGTCCTTGTTGGCGGGGGAAGGGGCCCAAATTCAGGCGACTCTCCGCGGACACGGCGGCTGGGTCGCTGGTGAACCGGTGTGAGGTCCGTAGTGACGTTGTACAGAGTACGCAGGTCGGGAAGCGTACCCAGCACTGCTCCACCAAACTGTAGCGTGCAACGCGAAATAGAACACCGGAGCTGAGACGACAAAACTGCGGCAGTCTTCTTCTTCTTCTTCACCTCATTATAATGGCACATACCCACGTGGGGGGATTGGCCAAGGTGTGCGGCAGTCCCTCAGTGGCCCGAGCGCGCGCGCGAGAGCCAACTAACTTCTTCCTCTGCTAGTGCATGCATTACTTCGGTCTCTTCGAATGCATGTATCAATATATATATATATATATGTGTGTGTGTGTGTGTGTGTGTGTGTGTGTGTGTGTGTGTGTGTGTGTGTGTGTGTGTGTGTGTGTGTGTGTGTGTGTGTGTGTGTGTGTGTGTGTGTGTGTGTGTGTGTGTGTGTGTGTTTGTGTGTTAATTATTTTATGTGCTATGGCGACCATTTTAAAAGCGCCTTCCGTCTTCGTGCAGTGCAGGTGTCATTGAGCGCTTTGGAACGCTATACAGGGTGTTTTTTTTAGAAGGTCCAAAATTTTTAAAGAAAGGCAAATTCCTTTAGGTTTATTTTAACCCTGGGGCTATACTGAGGGCTACGGCGGACGCCAGGTAAGAGGAAAACTACTTTAATTAGTTCGCTGATTAACTAAATATGTTAATTAACTTTTCTAATTTTTATTTTAGGGGATATTTTGTATTAGCAGGATTGGAGATCGTCTTCCAAACAGTCCAGGCAAGAAAAAAAAATTTCATGAAAAAATTTTTTGCGCGCGTTACGAAGCGAGAAAAAGTCACCCTGCTAGGCAGCTTGACACTGTCACACAGCGTCTGTGAGCGCCTGTGACGTAGTTCGCTCCGCCCTGCGCTTTGTGCCAGTGCGTTTTTGTTCCAACGCGGCATTCCGTGAGGCCGCAGAGCGAAGCGAGATAAGCAGCGATAGCGCTGGCCGCCAGTCCGGGACGCGTGACGTAAAGCGCAGGGCGGAGTGAACTACGTCAGAGCGCTCCCGCCGCTGAGTTACGTTGTGAAGATGCCTACCAGGGTGACTTTTTAGCGCCTCGTAATGTGCGGGACAATTTTTTAATTAAAATTGTTTTTTCTGGGTTGGACTGTTTAGAGGACGTTCTCCAATTCTGCAAATACAACATACCCCCTAAAACAAAAATTAGAAAAGTTAATTAACATATTTAGTTAATCAGCGAACTAATTAAAGCAGTTTTCCTCTTGCCTGGCGCCCGCCGTAGCCTCCAGTATAGCCCCAGTGCTAAAATAAATCTAAAGCAATTTACCTTTTTTAAAAAATTTTGGACCTTCTAAAAAAAAATTACCGACGATTACGTTACTTCCTAATGCGAAATTTGAGTGCAGCAAATAAGCTGTTTCACCTTTTCGATAGATTGAGGCAAAGATATAGACTGATATATGTTCGACTTGGTACAGCAATGCTTGATTCTCAAAGACGAGATCTATACAAGTGCCTCGCGAGGTTGTCACAGCCGTGGGACGCGTTACGAGCGAGAGGAACGGGATGTTCTCCCGCATAAGTGTTAGGAAATTGCTGTTTGTCTTTATGTCAACATTAAAGTCCCCCACTACTAACATCGGTGTGGATCGATGGACAGTTAATGCGAGTTGCAGGAAGTGCACGACGTCTTTCGTGAGTGCGGTAGGGGCGAAGTAGGCAGCTACTACCAGCAAGCCGTTGGGCAACTTTGCGGCGCACAGTTCGCCAACTTCATGTGACGTGCCAAACATTTCGACTGGTATTGCAGAGAGACCTGTGCGCAAGTAGATAGCGACTCCCGCCGCTCTGTTGTGGTCTCTGCGAGCACCACAGCAGTATAGGAAATCTATGATTTCGAGAGGCTCTTCGGGATCCATCCAGGTTTCAGCAAAGCAAAGTACAGAGGAATGGCGCAGAATGCGATCGTTGTGTAAGTCCTTGGCATGTGCGGCAAGGGAGCGTACGTTAAGAATGTGGTTGTGAATGATGAATGAAGTGCTGCCAGCGAATGACGCGTCCATTGGCTGTCTGCGTGTGTTACTGATGTGTGGTTAACATGTTAAGCTTCGCCTGTAAGAGTGGAACGCGACAGCGTCTTGCAACGCTGCCAGGGAGTCCACAGAGAGAGAGAGAGAGAAAACTTTTATTGCTCTTTCAAGAGATTCGCGGAGATGAAGACTTCTTGGTCGTCCTGCTTGGGCGCTGGCGACTTGAGTCTTCGAGCAAGGGTGGGCCCTCAGTCCAGGGCTCCACTGAGTCGTGCCGCTTCAACAGCGTGCTGTACCAAGGCCCTCTGGACCTCGAGCTCGCTGCTGGAGAGACAGCTCTCCCATTGCTCCTCACTCGGTGTTTGATAATTGTGGAATGCTATGTTTCTTTCGCACTCCCAGGTAATGTGATAGAGTGTAGGTGTACCGCCGCACCAGGGACAGTCTGATCTGAATTGCGTTGGTGACATTTTGCTGTATATGTACAGGTTAGGAAAAGTGTTCGTCTGTAGCCTACGCCATCCTACAGCCTCTTCCCTAGTCAGTGCTCTGTGTGGTGGTGGATACCTCAATCTAGTTGCCCTATAAAGTTGTAGGGTCTCTGCGTAGCCTCCCTCGCACGCGAGTAGCCGTAACTCCGGGGCGTCCGATAAGCCTGCTCGGTAAGTGAGCCCTCGAGCCAGGCTGTCCGCCCTTTCGTTTCCTGCTACGCCTGCGTGAGCTGGCACCCAGATGATATGCTGTATAGGCGTTTTTCCAGCGGAAGCTGCCGCCTCGCCGATGATCCTAAGGGCGATGCCGCTAATGTTGCCCTTCGTATAACTCTTGCATGTTTCTTTCGAGTCCGTTAGAATGTTCAGGGAGCGGCCTCTTGGGAGCGGCCTCTTGTGCGGCAGAATGTGATCGTGGTGTACGTCCTTGGCATGTGCGGCAAGGGAGCGTACGTTAAGAATGTGGTTGTGAATGATGAATGAAGTGCTGCCAGCGAATGACGCGTCCATTGGCTGTCTGCGTGTGTTACTGATGTGTGGTTAACATGTTAAGCTTCGCCTGTAAGAGTGGAACGCGACAGCGTCTTGCAACGCTGCCAGGGAGTCCACAGAACGCCATCGCCAATTCGGCTGTACGCCTTGCTGGACGGTAAATTTATTTTTTGAGGAAAGGAAATGTATCTCTCTCGCATATCTGGGTGGACACCTGCACCTCGCCGTAAGGGAAAGGGGGAATATGGGAGTGAACGAAGACGCCGTATTAGCTAGACGCGCCTTTGTTCATTCCAAACCATTCAGCTGGCATTACGGAGTGGCTAGCGTGCTCGTATCGCACTCCGGAGACCCTGGTTCGATTCCCCAACTCGACCAATTTCGTTCTCGGTTTTATTGATTTATGCGGTCTAACTAGAAAGGTTAATTAGGCTATTTCATATTTATATTATTGTATTTCTATCCATCGTGTTCTGTCATTAACCTGTCAATTGTTGGAACTGTCTAGGATGTTCGACACAACGTATATGAAA
Organism: Amblyomma mixtum; assembly: GCF_055824585.1. Taxonomy (NCBI): domain Eukaryota; kingdom Metazoa; phylum Arthropoda; class Arachnida; order Ixodida; family Ixodidae; genus Amblyomma; species Amblyomma mixtum. Next base: position 116,942,731 of record NC_143013.1, read on the forward strand.
CGAGCAACGTCTTACTGAGTGGGGAAGTGCGTGGTGGTGGAGGGAACGCGGCTTCGTACTTATCTGTTTTTTTTCAGCAGCGTCTCCTGCCGCGGACGCTGTTGTCGCTGCGGCGCGCGTCTTTCTTTTCTTTTCTTCTGACCTCTTCATTCTCCTCTATATTAATTAGGCTAATTGATTAATTAAGCAATTAACTAATCTCAGTCCAACTTAGTTGCAGCATCACTATACGATCCCTTTGATTGGTTGCATGGTTACTAGCCAAAGTACAATTGGCCCCATTTGAAATTCGCGCACTGTGACGTCACGAGCATTTCGACCAATTGAAAAGCGTGACATTGGGGGCGGAGCTGGTTACGAGGCCGACGACGACGCGAAACCGAGGAACGGACGCCAAAGAGCTGCGCTCTAAAAACACCCGGTATAAAACTCTTATTGGGGTTAAGTTGCTACGCTAGCGTTATTTCCTTTAGGTCCGCTATCACGCTAACATTATGCTAAAGCTGTCCAATGATTGGTCGGGAGAGGTTCTCCGTCAAGAGCAGCCTAGGTCTCACACACAAGTCCCACTAGTGACAGCGCCTGCCATCAAAGGGCCGTGGCGCGCGCATCGCATAACTGCTGCACCACTGCTTCAGCAGGGGCTAGAGGACTCCGGGGATCTATGAATGTAAAGTAGAGAATCACTAATTCCGCATCTATGGCTATTAACCCATTAACTCTATCGCGTCATACCCTTAAGGCACAGCTTAAGGATTCCCTTCCCTTTCTCCAACACAGCATAATTTGGGGCTGGCCTTTTTTTCGTGATACACCTCTAACTTGATATAGTCCCGAAAGATAGGCTTGATTAGGTTAGTTGCACTGGTCGACTGTTTATTTTTATATTTTCACAAAGTCAGGGATTCTATTCCACATGCACTCCTTTTACAAAAGTTATCCCTTAATAACATACCGATAATTTTCAACATGATGTAAAGCACTGTTCTATGAAAGAACGCCAGGCGGGGTGATAGGAAGTGAGTTTTGACCAACTCCTCTTTTCTCTGGTGTTCTTCATTTTAACAATGACCTAGCTGTCGTGCCCGCCAACTGAGTTAGGCTGTATACAGATGATTGCTGCTCCATTTAGCTTGGGATCACTTGTGCACGCTGTGGTGTCAACAGTTGGCGAATTACATGAACTCTATTATATGGGAGGAGGAGGATATAGAAGAGGAAAGGCAGGGAGGTTAACCGAAATAATAATCGGTTTGCTACCCTACACGGGGGGAAGGGGGTGAGGGGATAAAAAAAAAGAAAGAGAAAGGAGAGTAACAGAAAATTGAAGTCACTATAAAACGTCACTGTTCGTTAAAGTCACAGCCTATTGTGCAGGCCAGAAGTTCTCAAGAAGCGGAGCAGTGCCTTGCAGGCCTTCTCCGCCGACGACCGCCGCGGCCAGGGGCCGAGAATCTTCATTTCCGTGAAAGGGCGTGTATCTAGGCGCTCCAGCGCACGGCTGAGAGACTGCCTTTCGGTGGTGTAGGCAGGGCAGTCACAAAGAATGTGGGTTATGGTCTCGTCTTGCCCGCAGATGGAACATGCAGGACTATCAGCCATACCGATTAAGAATGAGTAGTGATTGGTGAACGCTACACCAAGCCAGAGGCGACACAGCAAAGTTTCTTCTCGTCGTGGTAGGCCTGATGGTAGGCGGAGCTTCAGGTCTGGGTCCAAGGATTGTAAACGGGAATTGCAAAATTGGCCGGAATTCCACGCGGCAAGCGTGATGTCCCGCGCAAGTGCGCGAAGCCTGCTCGCTGCATCCGATCTCGAAATGGGGATCGATACAAAATCGCCGTCGTCGTGCGCAGTTCGCGCGACCTCATCCGCGCGGTGATTACCTGCTATGCCGCTGTGCCCCGGTAGCCATTGGTAGATAATGTCATGCCCTTTGTTGATGGCAGAGTGATGTAGCTGTCGAATTTCTGCGACCAGTTGTTCATGGGCTCCACGGCGAAGAGCAGCTTGTAAGCCTTGGAGGGCAGCTTTCGAATCAGTGAAAATAGACCACCGCTGAGGGCGCTGCTGACTGATGCATTCAATGGCGACACGAAGAGCGGTGAGTTCTGCGCCCGTCGAAGAAGTGCGGTGACTTGTCCTAACTCGAATTTCTGTAGTGCTTGCGGGTATGACGACGGAGCCAGAAGAAGATATAGGGTTCACTGAGCCGTCGGTGTAAACGTGCACCCGGTTTGCATGGTGCTCATGTAAATATTCAAGGGTGACTTGTTGTAGTTCTGTCGGCGATAAGTCTATCTTCTTCCTGATGCCAGGTATCGAAAGAAGCACACGGGGATTATGCAGGCTCCAAAGTGGCGAGGACGGTCTAGAGGCAGGTGTAAACTGGGACGGCAGAATGGCGGGATGTGCGTCAATGACGTCTGTAAACGATGTGCGCGGCCTGGTAATAGGAAGACTGGCAAGATGGTGAGAGGGAACCCGGGAAATGTGCCGGAAATGTGCCCTCAGTGAGTCAACTGTTAAGTAGGTAGGGATTGGATGCTCCTGGGCGATAAGTACAGATGCGGCCGTAGAGGCACATTTTGGCAATCCTAGGCAAGTCCGGAGAGCTTGAGCTTGAGCGCTCTGCAGACTTCGTATGTTTGTTTTTCGAATATTTCCAAGTACAGGGAGGCTGTAGCGAAGAAATCCCATGAATAAGGCGTTGTAGAGCTGCATCATCGACCGCACCGACGCTCCCCACGACTTTCCCCCAAGAAAGGCGAGAACGTGAGAAATCGCTGTCAGTCTCTTTTTCATGTATGAGATATGAGGGGTCCATGATAGATTTCGGTCGATGATTACTCCCAGAAACCGATGGCTCTTTACGTAGGGTATTGCTGTGCCGTTTATGCATACGGTATAAGGAGACATGTTCTTTCGTGTAAAGGCAACCAGCGAGCACTTTTCGGTTGAAATCTGTAGGCCTTGCTGGCGAAGGTAGGCAGCAAGAATACTTGACGCCTTTTGAAGTCTCGCTCGAACTTGTGGGCGCGTAACTCCAGATGCCCAGATGCAGATGTCATCCGCATATATTGAGAGTTGCGCCGACTGTGGTAGTATATCGACAAGCCCGACAAGTGTAAGGTTGAACAGTGTTGGGCTGAGCACTCCACCCTGCGGGACTCCACGGGAAGTGAAATGAGAAGATGTTGGGCCTTCCTCTGTCTGCACAAAGAGAGATCTGTTGGATAAATAACTACGTATCCAGCAGAATACGCGGCCACCAAGCTCGGCAGTTTCCAGAGCGTCCAAAATAGCCTGGTGGGTTACATTGTCGTATGCGCCCTTTACATCCAGGAACAACGCCGTGGTCAAGCGCTTCAAATGTTTTTGGCGCTGGACGGATGACACTAGGTCGACCACGCTGTCGATTGAAGAGCGTCCACGTCGAAACCCGGACATTATATCCGGATATATGCGGTAGCGCTCCAGGTACCACTCAATGCGTGTAAGTACCATCCTTTCCAGTACTTTGCCAACACAACTAGCCAGCGCAATTGGACGGTATGATGTCAGGTCAAGAGGCGATTTCCCTGGTTTCAGGAGCGGAACTAGACGACTGGACTTCCAATCGTCTGGGACTGTGCCCTCATTCCAAGATTTGTTGTAATGCTCCAGAAGGACACGCCTAGCTTCTTGTCCAAGGTTTGCAAGTGCAGTGTATGGCACACCGTCGGGTCCCGGCGATGATGATCGTCTGCAACAAGCCAGCGCAGAATCAAGTTCCTCCACGGAGAAGGGAAGGTCCATCCGAGAATCCCGAGAAGCAGGAACATCGCTGCAATGCAGCGTCGCAGATGGGGAAGATGGTCCTGCTACCCTAGCGCAGAAATCCTCAGCTACCTCGACCTCGCCACGTCGTTGGAAGAGTGAAAGAGACTTGAAAGGGTGCAGCTGGTGTGGGGATGTTCGAAGGCCACGAACTACATTCCAGATGCGTGACAACGGTTTCCGTGGATCAAGCGTTTCACAGAATGACCTCCAACGTTGTGCCTGTACTGCTTGAATTCTGCGCTGAATTTTCTTTTGCATGCGCCTCGCATCTCTGAGGTCAAGGCTCGACTTTGTGCGTCGGTACCTACGCTCGGCCCTACGCCGCAGTGATCGCAGGCGCTGCAATTCCATATCGAATTCCGTGTACTTTTTAATTGGGGTGAATAACCGTGTCGCGTTCTCCATGGCCTCCTTAACTTTCCCTTCAAAACTTGCGGATGAACCTTCTCTTGATGCATCTTCCATAAGTGCTTGAAACACTGACCAATCGATGCGTCGCATGCGTGTGGCAGAGGTGCATGTGGAAAGGCCAGTAATGGTCAGATATGTAGGGATATGGTCACTGCCGCGGGTTTCAATATCCGAAAACCACCGTACATCGCTGATAAGGCATCGAGAAACGAACGCCAAGTCAAGGCAGCTGCTGTAAGTTGTCCCTCGAATATAAGTTGGGGAGCCGTCATTTAAACACTGAAGATCATGATCAGAAGCGAAGGACACAAGTTTCCGTCCCCTAATGTTCATTCTAACGCCTCCCCACATGGTGTGGTGAGCGTTAAAGTCACCCATGACGATCCAAGGGCCGGGTGTAAGCGCGATCAGGGCACTCAGTCGTGCGGCGTCAAATCGACTTGATGGAGACAAATACGCACCCACAAGCGTAAACGTGAGATTACGCCTCTTCACTGTTAGACAAACGTACTGGTTGTCGTTATTAGGGGGAACTGGATGAAGCACATATGTAAGTTCACGCCGAATGTAGATGATGACTTTACTGTTCCCTCGGTGCGTGGGAGATGCAAACGCCTCGTAACCTGACAGTCGCAATATCTTCGGCACATTAGGCTCACAAATGATAAGGATGGGGAAATTGTTTACGTAAACATACTGCCGAATATCTGAAATTCGGGGCTGAAGTCCGCGGGCATTCCATTGAAAAATAGAGGCTTGCCTCAGCTGCTTTTGAAATGTTAATGCTGGGGGAGCCATTGTTCCTGCTACTGTAACGCCGCTAGGACTGGTGTTAGCGCGTCTAGTACTTGCAGCGCATTCTGTGCCGCTGGCGTACGCAGGCCTGCCAGCACAGCGCGGATGGCACTCAGGATGGACTTCAGCATTGCCATAACCTGTAGTTCTTGGCCATGGCTGAGATCTTGGCCTTTCTCCGGATCAACAGTAGGCGCCGAACTTGGAGATGGCATTGACTTTCCTGACCCAGTGGATGTGGGAGGTTTCGGGAGTGACGGCCAGGTAACGGCCGATGCAGCAAGTCCGGCCTCATCAACTGTCGGGCTCCCTTGGTGTAGTACGGCAGGCGGAGGAGGAGGACAAGATGCAGCAGTGCTAGAGACCTCTCTGTCAAAAGTGACGGCTTTCTTAGAGGACCTTCGACGACGCGACCGACGTCGTCGCACCTTAGCAGCGGCCTCTCTGTGCGTGGAATGGTCTCGAACCATTTGTTTCAACACTGCTCGTTCATTCTTGAGGCGTGGGCAGTCTTTCGAAGAGGAATCGTGAGGGCCACGGCAGTTGGCACACTTCAGGGTAGTCGCACGGCAAACGTCGCCGCAATGTGCATCAGAGCATCTAGAGCACACAATGTTGTTCTTGCAGACGCCACTCACGTGTCCGATCTTCATGCACTTTCTACATTGCAGTGGCTTGGGCACGAAAGGTCGAACTGGGTGGCGAAAATGCCCAACTTTCACATACGACGGTATGCAGTCGCCCTGGAATGTGAGCTAGATGCACTGAGATCTTCCAAGGCGCTGAACTGCCATTATAGAGATGCTGTTGGACGCTGGCTTGATTAAAATAGGCAAATCAGCGTCAGCGATGGAAATGTCGACGTTGTAAATGACGCCTGCTGTAGTGCCGCTGTCTTGGAGGATATGGGAGCGTACGCTGATGTCGCCGAGTTTGGTAACGGCGGACAGACTTTGCAGTGCGCTGCGCTCCGTGACATCAATGGCGATAATGTTCTTGTAAGGGTTGACTCGCACGTCTTTAATCCCCCCAGGCACGAGGCTCTCAAGGAACATAGACGTGGCTTGCCTGTTCAGGTGGTTGAGGTTTCCGGTTGGCGTTTCAGGCACAAATAAGATGGTATGCGTCGGGGGACCTCGCGTCTTGATGACTGTAGATGTGCTTGATGAGGACGACTCCTCACGTCGGCGCAGTCTTCGCTTGGCCTTCTTGCTGAGGACTGGTACGAACCCGTCGTCCGTCGAAGAGTCTTCACTGGCCGCCGAGTACACCTCGGTAGCCTGGCTACTTGCGTCACTGAGATGGTAGAGACGCTTCCTCTGGGCGGCCGCTGCCGACCCGCCGGGTTCCAAGGGAGGCCCATGAGCCTCCACTTCCATCGCCGTATGTGAAAGGGAGCGGCGCCTCCCTGGTTATAGCACAAATTGCAAAAAAACTGCAGAGGCGTGAAGGCAACGTTCTAGTAAGAACAACTTCTTTGTCTTCCTCCCCAACTCTATTATATAGTCGATAAATGTTCTATACCCGTTTAGATGGAGACGAAATGCAAAAGGCGCCCGTGTACTGAGCGCTGTCAGTGGACGCTGAAGATCCGCCAGTTGGTCGTAATTATTCCGGAGCCCCCCATTACGGCATCTCTTTATCCCTTCCTTCTTTTACTCCCTCCTTTATCCCTTCCCGTATGGAAGGTTGAGGTGTCCACCGAAATGTGAGAAAGTTACTGCGTCATTTCCTCTCCTCAAAAACCACTAAATAGAAGACACAGCAGCGGTCACATTTGCAACATTACGGGCATATAATATTTCCCGGAAAATGACGGGGTTCATGAAAGACGCTACAACCATCCTTCGAAATGCTGCCCAACTGAATATATTTCCTGGTGTCTCTCTCTGCAGTACTTGAACAGTGACGGCGACCTTTGGATCAAGTGCGGAGGCACCACCAATTGTTATTTCACAGTGAATCACGAAACCACTGCAGCGTCCACGAGTGGCTACATGACACTGACCCATTTTCTTCCACACCGGAACGTCGTTGTGAAAATCCGCGGCTGCAATAATAATGGCTGCGGAGATTATTCTTCCATTACAATCAACTCGAACATACCAGGTATGCTATATATTATGCCAGTTTTGCTAAGTTCTCGTGAACTTTCAAACATTTTTTTGCTAAAAGAATAGAAATATTTGCGCACACTTAGAAATAAGACAATTCGAAGCTGTCGCTGACCTGGCCTCAAACGAAAACAAATAATTGTTTTAAAGTTCATTTTTATTCAGCGAAAATGTTAAGCAGTATGTTTTGGTGCTCATCATGATGCCTTAGAATTTATTTTCATACCGTTCTCTTTGTACTGATGAGAAGACAAAGACACCATCCTTAATGAAAGCACATTAAGATACGAACCACCGCGTCGCGCGGTGCCGCTATTCACAGCGCAGTTAGGGCACTATAAAAAAACTTTCAGCGTAACAAGAAAAAGCGGTCCTCTTCATAATATTTTTCATAATACCTTACTTAATAACACGCAAAATGACAAAAAATACGTTAATGCGATCCCTCAGAATATACACAGAGTAACTTCACTCACTCCATCTTCTCTACATTAAGAGCATTTACCCTCTCAATTAAAGCTCTCGGTACAGGACCCGGCCGTGGCCCCTTCCAGTTCGGGCAAGTCGCAACAACTTTCTGATAATGTGACGCATTACTGCACGTTAAGGGCCCTCGAGTGGTTGCAACTACCCTCTTGAACATTTCTCACGGCCATCTTGCAGTTGCAATACCTTAGACTATAAATACTGCATCACTAAATTTATTCTTGGACCCACCAAATAAACTCATATCAAACTTCCTTTCTGGGAGCAGGATCGTCACCTGGGCTAAGCACTATGTTTACTAAGCTTGACGTTAGTTTTCAAAACCAACAGATTAAGTGGCAGGGGAAACGACAACGCAACAAAATTCGTGAACATGAGCATCGGTCTCAAAATTTGTAATGATGTACGAGACAGAGGTATACAGATTTGTGCAAAAGGCAACCTTTTTTTTATTTAGCGCTACCGAAGTTATAAATGCAGTCATATTTATTGAATATTTAGCTGCCACAGCCTGTCACATCTGCAGTGGTAGTTTACTGAAGTCTGACCTGATAGTTATTTTACAGAGCAAGAAGAAAATGATGGCGATTACACCCGCTGTAGTAACGATGACAAGCGCTAGCTGGTCCATCTTGAGCGTCTGCAGTTGTTGCATTCTGAAAAATTTTGTTCGCCACGTGTCAGAGATGTCGGCTGTGGATTGGGTTGGCAGGTTACAAAGACGCTTTGTGGTGTAAGAAATTAGTTGTTTCGGACTTAGCAGCTCATCGCACAGCTCGCTTGCGGTCATCAGCGTCCAGAAAGCATTCACTTTAAGTTCGATTAGGCACACTTTTGTTGCTATTGCATTGCCTATACTTGTAGGCTTCACAGCATGAAGCTATGCCTCGGATACACCCATAACCTTCCCGAAAAGCCTATGTTGTGCCACATCTAGTCTGGCGGGTTTGTCATGAATTCCTTTGGCACCTAGCGTGTGAGCGCGCAGGATGTCACGCCTTGCAGTCATTTCAGATGGCTACCTTGCCATGCGGTTCAAGGCGATGACGGCGCCTTGTTGTGGCCCCTCGAACCCCACCTGACGGCAACGAAATTAGCTCGAGGCCTGAGACACGAACTGTCTGAATGCGGCCCTCACGTTTGTGTGGACGCTGGATGGCGACAGCCGCTACTACTGCGTGGAGGCCAGGAACCGCCGCGATAAGGTTTAACGGTCCGAACTTGCAAATTAAGCCTTGGTTAACGAGAAAATGGCGAAGTATCATAAGTTTTTCCACGACGCGTTTTTATGTAAGATGTAGGTCAACCGGCCCAGCATCCTGTATTAACCGAAGTTCTATTTTGTACAATTCATTATTTATTGGCTCTGTTGCAAACTATAAGCATGTGAGCGCCTCAGGATCATGGGACGGTGTCATTCTAATGTGGACAACACGTGAATGAATGCAATCCCGGAATTCAGCCGGGCTTCAGGTGAGGATAACGATTTAATTCGTCACTCAAGCTCGGCATTTATTTTACCGCTTTCTAGGATCGCGCAACGGGACGAAAGAGAAGTTCTGAATGTTGTGAAGAACACGAGAACAAACCTCTTGAGGGTCAAGTAGGCATTAAGGCACCAAGCGTCATGATCGGCATGAAGACCCCTACGATCTAGCCCTTAGTGACAATGGCCCCGCCGCGGTGGGCCAGTGGTTATGGCGCTTGGCTGTTGACCCAAAAGACACGGGTTCGATCCCGACCGCGGCATTCGAATTTCGATGGAGGTGAAATTCTAGAGTACCGTGTACTGTGCGATGTCAGTGCTTGGTAAAGAACCTCAGGTGATCGAAATTTCCGGAGCCCTTCAATACGGCGTTCCTCATAGCCAGGTTCGCTTTGGGACGTTAAACCCACATAAGCCATCAGTTTAAGTAAAGACAATGGGGGAATGTGAAATGCAGGATCTGCGCAGTTTCTTTGAAAACCTGGCGGTGCATACCTATTCATTGAATAGGCATCGCTACATGTGCATTACAGGTTTTTTTTTAGGTTTTATTGGGGTTTAACGTCCCAAAGCGACTCACACTATGAGGGACGCCATAGTGAAGGGCTCCGGAAATTTCGACCACCTGGGGTTCTTTAACGTGCACTTACATTGTACAGTACACGGGCATAATTTAGCCTTCATCGAAATTCAGCCGCCGCGGCCGGGATCGAACCCGCGTCTTTAGGGTCAGTAGTCGAGCGCCGTAACCATTGAGACACCGCGGCGGGTGTACATGTGTATTACAGAGCATTATCACAGAGAAGCGTGCCCTCTTCGGTTCGATGAAAAAACTGGGTGTGGCTTAGCTTGGTTAAGCCTGGTAATTGCGAAGCAGTACGTGGTTCTCCTATTGTACCGCTTGTGGTGATGCTCTGGTTATGCTTATGCTAGTATGGCTCGCGGCCGTGGCTATGCGCCGCGCAAGGCAACGGCGTGAGATGGGGCCCCGTTTTTAAGCAGATGGTATGACGTCACGTAGCGCGCAGCGCCCCTGGTGAGAGGAGCGGGAGTCAGACCGTGGCTAGGCGCCGCGCAAGGCGACGGCGTGAGATGGGGCCCAGCGGGAGTCAGGCCACGGCCGTGGCTATGCGCCGCGCAAGGCGACGGTGTGAGATGGGGCCCCGTTTTTACACAGATCGTATGACGTCACGCATCGAGGTCACGCGAAAGGTCAAGCGTGGCTATGCGGCCGCGGCACGGCACGGGCTGAGGTGGTAGCGAAAGTAGTATTTCTTCGCAATAAAACTGTGTCCTCTTACCGCGAATGGAGCGGAATCGCATGGGCATTAAAGAAATACTAAGCGAAAAAGAAAAAAACCGCTAAACCTAAGCGGAAAGAAGTTGCGAAGAAAGCAGTAAATTGAAAAAGGTCACTCCTTAGGCTGCCTGTGAACTCTGCATTTACAACAGCCTAGTTTGTAGCCACCATGGATTGGAACAGCGCCCTTTTGCCTCTTTTATACAGATTGTCCCGAAGAGAGGCTCACAGAGACTGTGCGTCTCTCCGTGGAGCCGACTTCAGGGGCATAAAGTGCAAAATTTACTAATGCCCTCATCTTGGAAGGAGCCCTTATTCTAGCGGTTCTAAATTTTCAGGATCCGTTGCAGCATGGGCGCTTACAGTAGAGCGGAAGAGAAACACAGCAAATCTTCGATGGAACCTTCCCCAGCGGGGTTCTTACAGTGGCGTTGAAGTGACCTGGAAGTGCGGAGCTGTCCAGAGCGTTTACCGCCAGAAAATTATTTCCCCACCTTTCTTCAACGACCATTACCAATACACAGATATTTCAGGTGAGACAACAACAGTCTTTCAATTCTGTTCTTTTTAATCATGATTTTCTGAACATCGAATTACCTTTCTTTACGTAAAGAAATGTGCTGTTTGTTAGAACTCTAGTACGACAATAAGGTCCTAAAATAAAACGTAGATGGTTTTGATTAGTGCTTTCTTTCTTCCGTTATTCGCCTGAGAAACAGCCTGGTCAGCTGTGCTGTCGAAATTTGAAATAGCATTTATTTTTAATGCTTATTGTAGTCGTATTCTGCAGAACTCCAAGATGAAGGTTTTATCATGGTTTTCATTTTGCTAGCAAGGAGAGTGCCTAATATTTTCGCTTTTATTTTAATTCTCACTTTTCTTCTTGCAGAGCTTCACACTTACAGGGCCTGTCTCTCTTATATATGCTACAGAGTTTGTGAATAATAGTGCTTCTGGTTGGCTACAGCAACTGGCTCACAATTCAAGGGCTGGAAATTCATTTCTATATAGTTCATGCTAAATGTGTCAAGAAATGGAGCGTTATCAGCCATTGTACCGATTTTTTAGTTGTTATGTTTATTTCCTTTATTATATGTAATTTATTGCAGACCTTCTAACTTCGGGTGTCTGCATTTCGCTGCCGCGCGCTGTTCATTTTTCTTCAGCACATTGGTTCATTAAAACCACGTTAATTCCTTTGCGTCTATAGAAGCTACGCTGGTGTGAAAAAGTTAAGTGATGGCTGGAAAAGGCGGCCTGCAGTTCATGACGCCAAAGTCCTGGAGGCAGCATCAGAAGGCAGCAACAGACACCTGGCATGCTCAGGGCTTACAGTAGGCTCCAGGCAGGGCCAGGCCCCGAGGTAGATGGGCGAGGGTTCCAGCCGCGGAATGCTAAGGGGACGTTTCCGTGGACTGTGCACCAGGCAATCCCCGAGAAAGTGGTGTAGGTCGGCCGTGGTGCTTCAGCTGGTGGCATGGTTGGAATGCACAGCGGTGCAAAGGCGTGGTGAAAAGTTTGGAACCGGAATAAAGTGAGCAGCGCCTCCGTCTGGATTCTTCGGAGCACAGCGGCCTGCTTGCGCCAGAACTCAAGGCATGGCAGCTGGGGAAGGAGAAGGGGATTTGTTATGGCCGCGAGGTTGGTGGTCAGTTAATTTATTGCTGCTAAAAAGGTTTGTCACACGGTCTAAACTGGCGTCATTTTCAACGAGTGGCACTGACCCTGAGCCTCATGCGCACAACTTCACAAGACAAACTCTTCCGGCGCATACCTCTCCGTGTGAGACCTGCCCTGGGTTGCAGCAACAATTTGAGCCCATTGTGCGATCCAGACTCTTTAGTCTCTCTCTCTCTCTATATATATATATATATATATATATATATATATATATATAGCCTGCGAGAGCATTGTTGGGACCGTACTTCTAACCACGTGGGCCCGATCAAGCAGCAATCGTGAACAATCGACGAAGCCGACAACCTCGCGACGGCGGTGGTGAAGTGGGTGCTTGGAATGCTCCCCCCCTCCGAGCCTCAGCGGATTAGTGTAGCAGAGAAGGCAAGGGCCATTGTCAGCAGCAGGAATGTCAGCAGCAGGAATGTCAGCGGCCATTGTCAGCAGCAGGAATATCAGCAGCCAATGTCAGCAGCAACCCCAGCGGAAGCGGAGTGCAGGTGACTGGCAGCGGCGACGAAGGCAGGCGATGCCCAGGAGCTATTGTCCGAGCAACCACCGTGGATGCGGAGGCGACGTGGCGGCGCCGGTCACGCTGGCGGTTAATTGAAGACTTCTGTGTCCCCGACTCGCGTTCTGGACAATCGGCGGGGAAGCAAGTTCATTCACCTGCTGGAAGACTTCGGGAGATTCCTTTCCAGTCGGGTTGGATGAGTCAGCATCTCCCCTTTCCCATCGACCCAGCTGCGAGAGAGGTTAACAGCCCGCACCTGCCGTGCCATGGGTGGTAACACGAACATCCCCTTCGGTCCATCCGATTGGACAGTGCTCGTCGAACATTCATCCCCAGCCAGGGATCTGGGGAATCCGGACGATATTTAACTCGGCCGTGAGTGTGGCCGAGAGAAGCCTGCTAGCTCCAGTCGACTACGGTTGACGAAGACGTTTCCCTTCCACTGAGAGCCATTCTCAGTCCCGCTCTTTGTAAATAATGTAAATAAGTGTATAAAGTTTTCGTTGCCTTTCCTCGTTAAACCCAGTCTCCCATACTCCTCGTCCCATCACCGGTCCCCGGCCATGCTACCCGGGTCGCAACAACTGGTTGGCAGCGGTGGAATCGTCTGCGTGGTGTCAGTGCTCCGGTTTTGGTGAGTGTACTGCCTTCTCTCCTTGAGTATTGCCAGGCTTAGCATTTGTGCTGCTCTTCCTGGTAGTGTAAGTTGGTTGCAGTAGCCTGTTTGGATTTAAACCCTGCGCTGCACCAACAACATCCTTGAGAGACTTGCAATTACATTGTTACCGAGCACATAAGGGCAGTCATGGATTGGCGAAAGCTGCGGAAGATGGACCTGATCTCCTTATCGGGGGAATTAGGGATTCATTGTAGGATAACTATGAAGAAGTTGCAGGTTGTCAGTGCGATAGAGGACCTCGGTTTTGAGGATGAGGAGATAGCGGAGCACTGGGAGGAAATCAAAAGAAGAGAGGAATTAGAGGAACGAAAACGAAAAGAAGAGTTGAAGGATCAGAAAAGAAAAGAGCAACTAGAGGAACGAAAAAGAAAAGAGGAGTTGCAGGAACGAAGAAGAAAAGAGGAATTGGAATTAGCGGAACGAAAGAGGAAAGATGAGGTGGCGCGAGAAATGAAGCAACTAGAGGAGAAGCTAGCTGAAGTTCAGGCAGAAGCAGCAAAAGCGGAGCGAGAAACGCGAAGGCTTTTCATATGGCAAAGGGCCCGAGATCGGTTGAGGCTTTTCGAAGAGGCGAGAGCTTCAGAACTTTCCTCGGGAATTTTGAAGAGATATGTACGGAAGAGGAGCTAGATCAGGGCGAATGGTCATTGATGTTGCTGGCTATCATCCCTTGTGAGGTCAGTGCCGTATTGGCGCGACTGTCCGATGAGGATGCCCGCAACTAGGACAAGGCGAAAAGTGCCCTCTTCCAATACTTCAGAATTCATGTAGAGACCGAGTCTAAAGGCCGAAGTGATGGCAGCGAGCAGCGCTCCCATCGGTGCGTCAGCGACCAGCCAACGAGCCCCGCTTGGTCAGCTACGCACAAAATAGTTGCTCAGAAGAGCAGTGACAGGGCAGGTTCAAGCCCAGGAAGAACTGCCAGTTCAGCACAAACTGCGACAGATGATTTAAAGGCAGAGGTACCGCGCCAGATAGGCTGCAGGGAGGTTTTATGTCAACGAAATGACAAAACCAGAGAAGGTCCTCCGCCGGTGCAGTTAGCAAACAGTGGCAGTCAGGAAGTGGAGGCGATAATCTGCGGCACAGAGCGTGGCTGCCTTGGGTCACCTGACAGCGGCGCTGAAGCGCCAGGCCACAGCACAGCGTTAGCGGAAAAGTGCGTTGCCAAACAGATCGCCATTGCAACCCAGATAGGTTTAGGCGCGGCGCCGAAATGTATCCTCCCAGAAAGCTGTCGCGCACTAAAAGCGACAGGTGAAAGATCGATCGTAAGCGAGGAATGCGCATCGGCGCTGCACCAGAACAAAGGCACTGGCGATGATTTGTTTGAACACGCTGGCAACCAAGAATTGTGTCACAGGGCAATATCGAACCCTCAGAGCCATGCCGATTTGAAAGGGAAAGACGAGGCAAAGGCAGCTCAGGGTCAGATAGACTGCGAAAAATCTCATCTGAAAACAGCTGGTGAGACACCCGAGAAAGGTTCTTTGAAGGTAGATGACGACAGAGTCGCAGCGGCCCGCGACAGAACGCCAGGCAGTAAAGCACCGAGCTCAGACAAAATCTCTGAGGCGTGCGAATTTTCAGAGAGGTCGTTACCTAGCACTGACAGTAGGGCTCAGGTAGTTTCCCTACTGCTGAGAGTCTGGAGAGGCAAGCAAAACCGGACCGTCCCAACCAACGAGGACCTAAAACTCAACGTCTACCTTGACGGGACACCTATCCCCGAAAAGACAACAATAAGAATTTTAGGCATGTGGGTTCAATCCAACCAGCGCAGTACTCACACTTTTACCCTGCTCAAAGCAACAACACTACAAGTCTCACGCATGATCACCCGCATCACCAACAGGCGACATGGCATGCGTGAAGAGGACACACTCAAACTAGTCAGAAGCCTTGTAGTTAGTAGAATCACGTACAGCCTACCCTACCAGTGCCTCAACAAAAACGAAATACAACAAGCGGATGCCCTGCTACGCAAAGCGTATAAGACAGCGCTCCGACTTCCGCGCAACACGTCAACCGAAAAACTCATGGCCCTGGGATTACATAACACCTTTGAGGAGCTACGAGAGGCGCAGCTTGAGTCGCAAAAACTCAGGCTGTTGCAGACAACGACTGGAAGAGCGCTCCTGCAGAGGCTCGGATACCGCGAGCAGATGCGAGAAATGACGAGGACGGCAACGATCCCCGACGAGCTTCGCAAGACCCTCAAGGTAGCGCCAATACCAAAAAACATGGATCCCAATCTCCATCGAGGCAGAAGAGAAGCGAGGGCCGACTTCATCGAAAGAACATACGCTCCTCAAGCCACGACCGTGTATGCAGACGCGTCTTGGAGAGGAGGAGACACCAAAATCGCTGTGGCGGCGGTGGTCGATTCGTCTTTACGCGAAATGACCAGCGCGTCTCTCCGAGGCTGCACAGCTGCAGAGTCCGAGGAAGTAGCCGTTGCTCTAGCGGTGGCGGAGGGCTATAGAACCGGGCGGTCGCTAACAATACTCACCGACTCTCAAACAGCCTGCCGAAATTACATGAATGGCAGGATAGGTCGTCACGCGCTCCGTATACTCCTCGCAGCGAGCGACAGAATTAAAAACCAGGAAGAACAAAGCGACAAGATCCCACACAAAATTGTGTGGGTACCGGGGCACACGGGGGTGGCAGGGAACCAAGAGGCCGACAGGATAGCTCGAGGATACATTACTTTCCGAGCATCCGATGAGCCCGCGGAACTCGCGCCAGCACCCAGGGATTACTCGGCCATACTACAAAACTACAGAGGCAGAAGATTGCGGTATCCCCCACCGCACAAATCTCTCAGCAGAGAGGAAGCTGTCACTTGGAGACAATTACAAACAGGCTCTTTCCCAAACCTACAT
Organism: Amblyomma mixtum; assembly: GCF_055824585.1. NCBI lineage: Eukaryota > Metazoa > Arthropoda > Arachnida > Ixodida > Ixodidae > Amblyomma > Amblyomma mixtum. Next base: position 116,958,903 of record NC_143013.1, read on the forward strand.
ATACTAAACAAAATGCACCCTACCATATACGCGGACAAATGTCCCTGGTGCGACGGAAAACCTACTCTCTATCACATCACATGGGCCTGCCAAAAGATAGACGTGGTCCCCAAAATACAAAACCCGAGTGCGGAGCAGTGGGAGACTCTGCTGTCCAGCGACCGCTGTGAAGACCAAGAAGGTCTGGTACAGCGAGCTCAACGGGCGGCAGTGGCCAGCGGAGCCCTGGACTGAGGGCAACCGACCACTGATTAGAGGCGGACGACTTCGACAGAGAAGACTCCTGGGGGTAAAATCAAGGAGAAAACGTCTCTGAAGATGCTCCCAACCCGCAGGAAAAAGGACTAGAGTAAAATAAAGTTTTTCCTTCCTTCCTTCCTTCCCTACGCGAGGAAAATTCCGCACGCGACGAGCCTCCGGGAATTGCTGTGTTGGCTTTTGACGCTGCGGCGAGGGCCGGCACCTTAACAAGTGACGGCACCGCAATACCAGAAAGCAGTCATGCGGTGAAAGCGACAGGTGAAAGATCGATTGTTAGCGAGGAATGCGCATCAGCGCTGCATCAAAACAAAGGTCATCTCAAGGATGAGGGAACGACAGCCGCTCGCGACCGAACACCCGACAAAGAGCAGCTCCGTGTAAGCAATGTCGCAGCGGCTAGGTACAAACCGCAGGAGAGCGAACCATCGTGTTCAGCGGATATCACGGGAGCGAGCGGTGGTTCAGATGAGCCGTCGCCTGGCACTCTGGGCAAAGCGCAAGTGGCTTTGCTGCGCGGGAAAATTGGCGGAAACGATGAGCCTTTGAGAAATGATGGCTCGACTAAGGCGAGAGCCAGCAGCTTAGCATTTGTTTGCAACACGGGAAATGTTGACAGAAAAAGGTCAACCGGCGAAATTTCCGGAAAACGGCTACGCGTGAAGGCATGTGACGCGGGCGGCATGCTGGGGAGAAGGGTACCAGGTCGTCCCACAAAAGAGCGCCACAGAAGACCCGCGAGTCGGAGGGGGCCGCAACCTGCAGGGCGTAGGCCACTTGCTCCATTGTTGGACCGCAGCAAGGGTTGTCATGAGACATGTGACACCTGCTGCTGGCTGAAGAAAGAAGCGCGCGGCCGCCAGACAAAAGGACGCCGTAGAGCGCGCGCGGGTCATACAGAGACGAGACATGCAGGGAACCGAGAGGGGAAAGCTTCTCGTGTAAAGCTTTTTCAGCGCTGCCCGGGCTGGTCATGCCAGTCGCAAAGAGACGGAACTAATCAGCCCCGCAGCTTTTTGGAAACCGTAGCTGGTAGAACGGCAGCCCGACCACGCCGAGCGCGGCTGAAGTAAGGGTATTCCAGGAATACATGCGTCTTGTATTTGATGTTTGTTTTTTTTTATTCATGTACGGCAGAAAAACGGAAACGAAGTGTTGAGCTTTTATGCCTGTGCGGGATTTTGTACTTCGTGTTTTCTGGCCGTAATGATGTAGCTTAAAGACGCTTGTTAATTATCAGCGTAAAAGAGTTTTTTGTATGACAGCATTGGAGGTTTTGTAAGGGAGAGTTCCAGAGTGTAGGTTATGTATGTTGTTTGTGTGTTAGGTATAGATTAGCGCTTGAGATTACGTGAGCAGTAGTGGAGCTCTACTGTCTCCTCGTCTGATCTATCGGGGCCGTTTGTCTGTGAATCGCAACGGCAGCTGTAATTTCTCCAGAACAAAACCTGTTTCAAAATTGCAAAATGCGATGGCATTTTATCGTCCGCATAGGTCACGTTCTTCGCCCGCAGCTCACCCAACCAGACCGCCTGAGGGGGGAGCCAAAAAGGGGAGTTAATTGAGCAGCACAGCTTGAGGCCTTGTTCTTTGTTTGCCTGGCACGACTCGGGAGAAGGGTGGTGCTCTTGCCTTGCCGGGGTGGGGGCATTGTGCAGATTTGACCACTAATGCTCTACCTGAGACCCTTGGCCTGCAGACACCGACCCTTGGATCACCCAGGAAACAGAGGACCTGCCTGGCTGATGCGGCCTCTTCAGAGGACAGCGAGGAGCTGTAGCCCCTTTCGAGGCCTCTACCTGGCGGCGGACGAGCTGTTGTGACCGTACTTCTAACCACGTGGGCCCGATCAAGCAGCAATCGTGAACAATCGACGAGGCCGACAACCTCGCGACGGCGGTGACGAAGTGGGTGCTTGGAATGCCCCTCCCCTCCGAGCCTCAGCGGATTAGTGTAGCAGAGAAGGCAAGGGCCATTGTCAGCAGCAGGAATGTCAGCAGCAGGAATGTCAGCAGCAGGAATGTCAGCAGCAGGAATGTCAGCGGCCATTGTCAGCAGCAGGAATGTCAGCAGCCAATGTCAGCAGCAACCCCAGCGGAAGCGGAGTGCAGGTGACTGGCAGCGGCGACGAAGGCAGGCGATGCCCAGGAGCTGTTGCCCGAGCAACCACCGTGGATGCGGAGGCGACGTGGCGGCGCCGGTCACGCTGGCGGTTAATTGAAGACTTCTGTGTCCCCGACTCGCGTTCTGGACAATCGGCGGGGAAGCAAGTTCATTCACCTGCTGGAAGACTTCGGGAGATTCCTTTCCAGCCGGGTTGGATGAGTCAGCATCTCCCCTTTCCCATCGACCCAGCTGCGAGAGAGGGGAACAGCCCGCACCTGCCGTGCCGTGGGTGGTAACACGAACATCCCCTTCGGTCCATCCGATTGGACAGTGCTCGTCGAACATTATTCCCCAGCCAGGGATCTGGGGAATCCGGACGATATTTAACTCGGCCGTGAGTGTGGCCGAGAGAAGCCTGGTAGCTCCAGTCGACTACGGTTGACGAAGACGTTTCCCTTCCACTGAGAGCCATTCTCAGTCCCGCTCTTTGTAAATAATGTAAATAAGTGTATAAAGTTTTCGTTACCTTTCCTCGTTAAACCCAGTCTCCCATACTCCTCGTCCCATCACCGGTCCCCGGCCATGCTACCCGGGTCGCAACAGCATGAAGAGCTTGACTGCTACTTCGTTAAAGGAAGCATTATTAATTGACTCGACTTTCCATCGGAGGACCGATCTTTTTCAAAGCACAACAGACTGCGTCGTCTGAGGTCATGACCTATATATATATCGCTAACAATTTCCCGAGCTACATAGATGATTGTCGTCGACCTGTATTATTGCAGTAGTAGTAGTAAAAGGCCTTCAATCGACCATAATTTATAGGCAGAGCATGTCGACCACCTGGGTGACCAGAAGTCGCTGTTCTTCCTCCCCTTCAGCATAAACCCTTGCATGAGTGAGGCCAGCAGGATCAGCAATATTATGGAAGGCATTAACGATTATGGCTTCCAGATGCTCATCGCAAAGAATCCCCAGACTTTGTCCGACGTCATCAGCTCCTTCCAAAGGTCCGATGAGCTCTGCGAACAGCGCCTTTCCACCCCGCGTGCCGGCTTTCAGGAGGCCACGCTTCCAGCTTGGCTCTTCCCGTGGACGATGATCTTGACCACCAGTCGCCCCTCCAGCATATTCAGCAGTTTGTCTGTGAGAAATTCGCACGCCAGCTGTCCTTGTCTACCTGCTCGTCTAAGCCTGCGCCATCGCTGACTCTTAACCTCCAGCGTGTCGTAGAGGAGGAGGTCGCTGAGGTACGGCCATCTCCTCCACAGCAGCCACTCACCGCGGCTCCTCTAACGTACGCTGATGCTGTGGTCCGGTCGCGGGCCTCACCTGCTGCGCCTGTCTACAAGCCACGTCACCACCTGTTGGAACCCCAGCGACCTGCAACCTTAACTCAGGTGCCGGCCCCCGATCACGCGCAGCTCTATCCTTGGCGCACGCAAGACAATCGACCTGTTTGCTACGCACTTGGAGTCGCTGGCCACGTGGCTCGTTTGTGTCGCAGTCGTGACCGCCGTCAGTACGAATATAGGCGTTAGCGCATGCATAACCTTGCGTCGTCCTCCTCGCCTGTGTCACATAAGCCGCCTACGGATTCCTGTTCTCCTAGTTGCCATCTCCGCTCCCATCGCTTGCCGTCTCCTGGCCGTCGTTCCCGTTCTCCGATGCTCCGCCGCCAACCCGCCGTACACGTGGAAAGCTAACGGGCGCAGTTCTGACCTTCGCTATCCCGTTTTTCGCGCGCTGTTTTCTCTATTTAAACATTGTGCTTAGTGAGTTAGGTACTGTTTTATCGTATGTTACCAGAATTACCTTGCCCTCACGCACGACACACTTCAATAAGTGTTTTGAGGATGGATCCTCCGCGATCCTTGTAATGTAATGTTACTGTGGGTCTTAAACTTCACATCAAGACAATATTCGGTGGTCTGAGAAGTCGCTGCAGCTAAAAAAGCTTCTCAGCTCATACCCCTTCTCACACGCTCGAAACTTGGGACATTCGCGCAACCTAACAACATGAACCTTGTAATTCGTTGCAGAAAGCGCCTGCCTCAAGTGAGTTCGGCGAAGTCACTCTAATCTTCTCGAAACCTATGGCGTTGTACACACGTCTTCCCCGGGCGGCACAAACACCTTTGTAGTACCAATGGGGCAGAGAGAACAGATCTGGAAACCGCTGGTTTCATCTGAACCTGCCCAGTATGGGCTCACCATCTCTAGCCACACCTTCCAGGCAGCGCGTTCTCAGTGATGCCCTCCGTCCGCTAAATCCCCGACTCACTAAGGCTGTTAAACGTGCCTTATTTCTTGATGCAGGTCAAGGCGGCAACTACGTAGGAATCCTCGGGGGCTCATATGATGTATTGTCCTGCTCTTCATCATGTAGTTGGCTGATGAAACACCTGTCGCGCACCGTCGCCATCTTTTCGCATTGCAAAAGATTGCGCATGACGAAGCTTGACGCATGCGCACTTTATAGGTTCATTCCGAATAAGGCGTTTGTCCCCCTTTCAACGCCGTGCCGCGGGAGCCCGGTGGGCACGCTTCTAAACTTTCTTCGGGGAAGAACGGGGGGGTGGGGGGGAGGCTCCTGCTGTATCCATGGAACTGATGATCTATGGAACGGTGAGGACAAATCTTTTTATTTTCTTTTAAATGTTTCAGCGTGGGCTCTCTATAGCTAGCCACGTAGCATTGGTCAAAGGAACCCTCTCGCTCTAAATTTGTTTTGAGCGCTAGCCACAAAACCTTAAGGGGACAATTAAGCTCCGCCATAAGGGCATGACAACAGCGTCAGTAGGTTAATACATATAAGTGCGGAATTCACCATTCCCTGCTTTTCATTCATAGACCGCTGGGAGACCTCATACCACTCCTGGCGCAGTGGTGCAGCGGTTAAGCGGTGCACCATTAGCCCTGCGATGGCAGGGGCTGCATCCATTTTGAGCATGTCCGATCCACGTCGTTGCTCTTCCCGAGCAACCTCTTGCAACCAGTGAACTGCCAGCTGCCTCGGTGATGGCCTTGTGATGACGTCAGAAGGTCACGTGACCTAGGCGGGCATCTAGGCAGGTTGCCCACAACCCGGTGGGAACACATAGTGACGTCACAGATTACAGGTAAATGGCTGAGGGAAAGCTCTAGTGCTGACAAATGCATCGTTGGTCGCATAATTCTCATGACCGGAAGTGATGTCCCAGAACAGAAGGGTCAACTATGCGTTTCATTCTATCTTCATTGCGTTCGTGTCAACTTCAGACACCTTCAGGAAACTCAACCATCACCTAAATGACCGGAAGGGATGTCAGTTGAGTGCAGATAGAGTGTGGAGGACCGGCAATAACCACGAAAGAATGACACAAAGCTTGACAGCAGTCGAACAAAAGCGTCGCCATGTTTATAGAAGATAGACATGTCTATTCCACCGGGCTGACCCTGCCATGCCCGAGGCAACGAAGGTACGCCACCTCATGCGGGGTGTGAAGGAGCAGCTCTTCACGGTCCTCACACGCGACCCTCCAACGGCCTCCACTGGCTTGCCCGAAGAAGGCACGGGCATGGAACATTCCTTGCAGGAACGCAGTGCGCAGTACGGTCGTCAGGGCAGAGCTCAAGCCACCAATTACTGTGCGTCACTGCCAGTCATCGGGGACGAGGCACTTCGGGAGCTTGTGCTGAGAGTGGTCCGCGAAGGACTGCGCAAACTCCACTTAGATGCTTCACCTGCAAGTGTTGCAGCTGTAGCCGGTGCCGTCTGTGACGAAATTAAGACGAGCGGTGCAGTCACTGCTGGCACCACAGCCGGAGCCGTTCATCATTAGCTACAGCGAAGCCCTGCAGAGACCTGCGCCGGTGCCACATGCATTCCGTCCTGCTGTCAAGTCAACGCAAGGGTACCTTCGACCCATCGAGCTGCGTGACCCGCGCCCTGTTCTACGAAAAGTGGACGTGCGGCACACCCAACAGCTGGCCGCTAGCTATGCTATCATTGCGGGGAGCCAGGTCATGTCCTCCGCAACTCCCCATACCGGAGGATGGTCTTAAGAGGCTTTCCACCGGGCGCATCTCGACCGCGCTATGGTGAGAGGCCACAGGGCACTGAACAGTACCTTTCCGATCTCGTGTTGCCCTCGACCCTGCCACGACGTGAGTCTTGACATCAACAAGACGAATTGCTTCGCCCAGTATGCATCATCCTCTGGTCAATTCAGAAACACGGCCCCCCCCCCCCCCCCCCACCGGGAGAACTCAAGACGGCGTCCTCCTGGGGTCCTCCGGTGTGGGTCGCAGCCGGAGAGATTGAACAGCCTCCATCTAACGACTTCATGCGATGACCTCATCCGCCGACCTCAAAAACGATCTCCTCGGCAACTCCACCGACGAGCACATCGACGACCCCACCGGCGCCCACATCAACGACCTCAACGACGACCTCAACGACGACGGCACCGAGGACCTCACCAATGAGTTGTAAGAGTATGGTTTCCGCCGCCGAAATTCTACTTGCCGCCGACAGCTACGACGTGGATACCAAAGAGGACTTTTCTGTCATGAGCAGCAGCTAGCCACGACCTTTCGAAAGGTTCTAACACCTTGGTCCGGGCCGCAGATACGTACAGCTGGTTGCCATGTGACAACGACGATTTCTGTCTGCCCCTGTCGCATACAAATCCGTGGTACCACTTTCATTGGCTCTTTTACTGTGTCACGAGAATGCTCCAAGCAATTTATTCTCGGCATGGCCTTCCATAGCGAGTATGGGGCAGTCATCAGCCTGCAGGAGCAATTGGTGTCGTTTTCGACCCAGCCAGCTGTTGATACCGACCCCGAGCCGCACATAGTAGCACTATGCGTCTCTGACGACCGCATAACGATACCGCCGATGGCAAGCAAGTTTGTCACAGTGCACTGTGATAACAGATTCGGGACTCGGTTCATTGCCGAAGCGAATATGTCGCTGCTACTATCTCTGCAAGTTTGCGTTGCTCTCGCCCTTGGCGAGCTTGTTCATGGGCGTACCGAGCTCCTAGTGACCAACTTTAGTTGTAAAACCCAACTTCTAGCGAAAAAAAGTGGCTGCGGCTTAGCTCGGCTAAGCCGGGATATACGCAGCGAAAGCATTTGACACAGCTGGTGAAGCGAGCGGAGGCGAGCGCAACGACGAGGCAAGCGGTGTGACGTCATACCAAACGGCGGCGGTGGCACCGCGGCGAGGCGCGCGGTGTGACGTCATGCCAGGTCGATCTCTCAAGGTCGATCTCTGTGCCTCCTCGGAGCACTGCCACAGTGAAATCGCAAGTTCGTGGCCAATGTAGCTTTCGCTACAAAAGCAGTGATTGCTCAATTTGAAGAACTTGGCGTGTATGCCGGCCAGTGTGCCTTATCCACCACAACGAACCCCAGAACAGCGGAACAGGGCACGGTAACAGCCATTAAGACTGACGTGAACCCGGAAATTCTGCACAGTCAGAAACGCCGTAGGGAAAGCCTTATTGTCTCTTTCCGCGACTGTTTTGCGACGACCAGACGCCAATAACTAAGCACCGCATTATAGTCGATGGTGACCAACGACCGCTATGTCAGCCTCTTTATCGTGTTTCGTCGAAGGAACGTGATATCATCCGCCGCCAAGTTGCCCAAAATGCTCCACGACGACGTCATACAACCATCGACGAGCCCCAGGACATCGCCTGTTGTCCTCGTAGCAAAGAAATACGGCATCGTGCGGTTCTTCGAAGATACAGACGTCCCAACAACGTTACTAAAAAAGGATGGCTATCCGCTGCCGCGCACTGATGGCTTCGTAGACCGCCTCCGCCACGCCACCTACGTTTCGTTACTCGACTTGCGTAGCGGTTATACTGGCAAATTGAGGACGACGAACGTAACCGAGAAAAGACCGCCTTCGTTACGCTTGACGGATTGTACGAATTTAAGGTGCTTCCTTTCGGCTTCTGTTCAGCCCCTGCAGCGTTTCAACGTATAATGGACACCGTTCTATCTTACCTGAAGTGGAAGTCCTGCCTTGTGTATCTCGACGGCGTCGTAATTTTCCCACGCGTTCGAGGAGCACCTGAAGCGTTTGCGCGCTGTTTTCGAGGCGCTTCGTTCCGCGGGTGTCTCTCGAACTTCTGTCTCTGCTCTCTCAGTGTGTCTCGAAGTTCCACTTCGCATTTAGGGAGCTCAAGTTTCTTGGTCACATCATGAGCGCCCAGGGCGTTAGCCCCGACCCAGAAAAGTCGGCAGTCGTTGCTGCATTCCTACAGCCAACATATAAACAAAACTTGCGTCGTTTTCTGGGGCTCTGCGCCTATTATCGGAGGTCCGTTCAAAACTTTCCAAGCTCGCTAGCCACCCACTCGCCTGACCAAAGACCCCGAGCCCTTCTTCAGGGGCCAGAATCAGGAAAAAGCCTTCACAGAACTTAAGGCCCTCCTCCAATCTACGCCTATCCCTGACCACTTCAACGAGGAGGTTGACACGGAAATGTACATATATGCCAGCAAGGTTGGCCTTGGTGCCGTGATTGTAGAGTATGGCAAGATGGTGTAGAACGCGTGATCGCATGCGCAAGACGCACATTGTCCTGTTCCGAAGTGAATTATTCCACCACAGAAAAGGTGTGTCTGGCTGTTGTGTGGGCAGTCACGAAATTTCGTCCGTACCTCTACGCCCGGCCGTTTCGAGTCGTGAGCGATCATAACTCCTTGTGTTGGCTTGCGAAACTGAAAGATGCATCCGGGCGGCCTGCTCGCTGGAGCCTTCGTTTGCAAGAGTTCAACGTCAAAATCGTTTATAAGTCAGGTCAGAAACATAGCGATTCTGACTTTCTCTCCCGAGCTCCTCTTCCGTGCCCACCCAATAAGCTCGAAGACGATTCAGCTCTCCTCGGCGCTGTCACCTCAGCCGCCCTTGCCCGACACCACAGGGCAGTCTGCGAACTGCTGCCCCTCATCGAGTACCTCGAAGGAAACGCTCTGGTCATTGGCTGATGCAATGGCCGTTGCAACTTTACTTTTCATACCCTCGCTCTGTATTTTCGTGACTCCAAACCGTTCCGTGGTGGTCTGGTAATTGCCACAACGTCTCCCCTTTCCAGTGCCGGGGGTCTCGGAAAACCTTTACCTTGGGCTGGGTTCACTTTGGCATGTTCCACGTCATCGCTGCCAGTACCGCTTGGCTTATCGCACCGCATTATTGGAATGCGCATCAATCCACTGAAGCGAAGTTGGATCCAGGGCTTGTTTTCCTTCCTCATCGACTTCTTGAGGGCTCCCAATAATTTCTTGAGCACCATGCAAACCGGGTGCACGTCTACACCGACGGCTCAGTGAACCCTATCAGTTCTTCGGGCTCAGTGGTCATCCGCGCAAAGAATACAGCAATTAGAGTTAGGACAGCTCTTCACTCTTCTTCGACGGGTGCAGAACTCGCCGCTCCTCGTGTCGCTGTTGAACACATCAATCAGCAGCGCCCTCAGCAGTGGTCTATTTTCACAGATTCCAAAGCTGGCCTCCAAGGCTTACAAGCTGCTCTTCGCCATGGAGCCCATGAACAACTGATGGCGGAAATTCTACCAATACATCACTCTGCCATCAACAAAGGACATGACATAATCTAGCAATGGCTATCGAGGCACAACGGCATCGCAGGCAATCTCCGCGCTAAGTGCTCACCACGACGGCGATTTAGTGTCGATCGAGATCAGACGCAGCGGGCAGGTTTCGCTCACTTGCGCGGGACATCACGCTTACCACGTGGAATTCCGGCCAATTGTCCAATTCACATTTAAAATCCTTGGACCCAGATCTGAAGCTCCGGCTTCCATCCGGCCTACCACGACGTGAAGAAACTTTGCTGTGTCGCCTCAGGCTTGGTGTAGCTTTCACCAACCATTACTCTTTCTTAATCGGTATGGCTGATAGCCCTGCATGTGCCATCGGCGGATATGACGAGACTATATCCGATATTCTTTGTGACTGCCCTGCCTACAGCGCCGGGAAGCAGTCTCTCAGCCGTACGCTGGAGCGTCTACATCCACTCCCACTGACTGAAGTGGAGTTTCTCGGCCACTGACCGCAGCGATCGTCGGCGGTGAAGGCCTCCAAGGCACTGCGCCGCTTCATGCGAATTTCTGGCCTACATGATAGGCTGTGACTTTAAGGAACGCTGACTTTTCGTAGTGACTTCAATTTTCTGCTACTCTCTTTTCTTTTTCATTTTTTGATCCCCTCAGCCCTTTCCCCTCCGTGTAGGGTAGCCAGCCGATTATTCTTCAGGTTAACCTCCCTGCCTTTCCTCTACTGCCTCCTCCTCCTCCCAACTTGGATTTCATCGGCATCGTATCCTGCGGTCCTCTTCATGTCCCCAGGGCGAGCACGTCTGCCAACTGTCGTATAATTCCAGTTTCTTGGCTCACATTTTAGTGGTTGGTATCCACGTGCTCGTGAAAAAACCGTGTATCCAATCACTCTGAAGGTTTGCCTTTGCAGCCGCCGAGGTGATGACGACAACGAGACTTTAGATGCACTTCGTCATTTCTAGTTAGAGGCCGGGCAGAGGGGGGGGGGGGGGGGGGTGCAAAGCCACACCGCTCACATTCTCACATTCTGCCAGCGCCGCCCTGCGGCCACGCGTCATGACTTGGCTTGTGCTGGAGCGAGCAAGACGGTGCTTCCTGCCTGGTGCGCGCTGCTTTTCTGCTTGGCCGTCTGATTAAAAGCCCCTTTATGAGTCTCGATACCTTTGTCGGCGACAATACAATCTGATTAGGTGTCTCGGCGAGTTCCTGCTAAGTATGTACATGCTTTAGAGAAATAATTCATTAGGTCTGGCAGTTCCGCAACTAGGGAAGAATGGAATACGCACCTGTGCTCTACCAGCCCTTGGGATTGCTTCACGGCGCACCGAGTTCAGTGGTTCCTTCTAGTACTGTCCTTCGTGACTGCGTCGTTGGTACAGTACAATATTAAATACGTTGCTTCCTCTTGACTCTTTAACACAGAGGTGGACGTCATCTGAACAACAAAATGCCATGCATTCTCAAAATGAGCTTGTGCGAGTTTTTCATTACTACACATGAGTAGTGCTCATTAGTACAGCAGCAAAGAAGTTCAAGGAATCTTGGAGCGGCTCTTCCGAGTACAACATTCGGGAAATATATTTTTTCGTGTAGTGTTGGTCGGAAAGTCGTGACAATTCCTCTGTTTTCACAACGTAATTTATAACTAGGAAAATATTAATCTATCTATCTACATAACAAACATCCAGTTTTTTTTCCACATAATCGGGCTACTGCGGCTGCGGCGACAGGATGGCATTGCGGTGCCGGGGCCTTTTCGAGTGAGTGGGTAACCTTTCTTACATGGGCCTCTATCTTCCTCCTTTGGATGATAAAAAGTGCCCTCATAACCTGAAAAAAGTGGATCATCATCATCATCATCATCAGCCTGACTACACCCACTGCAGGGCAAAGGCCTCTCCCATGTCTCTCCAATTATCCTTGTCCTTTGCCAGTTGCGGCCACTGTGCTACCTTAATCCCACGGGGATTGTTCTCACTGTTAGCTCAACGGCGTACGCTGTAATCAGCGCGTCACAACAGGCGTAGCTGTTCAAGTGTCACTACTGCACGTCGTTCCAAACAAGAATTTTCGCCAACCGCAGGGCCACTAGGTGCGATTGCGTGCCTCTGGTGATCGGTCACATGTGCGAATCTTGATAACTCGGCACTCTACCACCTTTGTAGGCATTAAGCTGAGGTGTTCTAAACTGGGTTTGCCCGCGAAAGTGTGCACCGGGTTTACGAAGCCTATTCCAAGCGCACATTCCTTTCTATTTTTTCTATATTTGTGGTGGGTGTCTTGCGTGTTGTGTGTGGGCTGGCGTCCAGACCACTAGGCCATGACTGATAACGAAAGTGCAATGGCTTCCCAACTCCTCATTCTTAAGCCAAATTTAGCGGAGAGTCACTGAATGCAAATAATAATATTTTTTTTTCTTTCTTTCGCCGCACTTGTCGCCGGTCACTTCTAATACTTTTTTATACTCGCCATGCTACGAGAGCAGATTTTTCGGCCTGAGTCGCTTTGGGATGTTAAACACCAATAAACAAACAAACTTAGCTTTTCTGCTGCTTGCTGGTGTGTTAACAGTCCCGATCTCTGGCTTCACAAACCAATGCTCCGGCGCGCAGCATCCTCTGCTGCATGTTCTGCACTGTGCTAGGGTTTGGCATGTCGTGGACGCTGGCCATTTGTAGAATTTCTCTGTACACCGAAATAAAAACTATCTTCACTGTTTTCCGCATGCCTTCAGCGTAGTGTGGGAGGTAAGCCAACCTTAAAAAGTGGCAACATGAGCGCTGCTCGTATTAAGGCAGGGAAAGATGGAAGAACGAATCATCAGGTTGCATCTCGTGTTGTTGACCAGATGATTATTTTGTCTATGCGCCATGAAACAATAAT
>NC_143013.1:116976734-117039234 GCF_055824585.1 Amblyomma mixtum
AAAGACACAAAAAGAGGGTTGTTTCGCAACTAAAAATTTAACGAAAAGACACATGAAAGTAAATCAAAAGAAACATACATGACAACGTCAAGAAAATCTTACGGCACGGTACATGTGGTGATAGATGAGTAACATAATAAATGCTGCAAAAGCAGGAAACTTCAACGTCACAATCAGGAAGAGCAGAAACCAAAAACAAAAAAAAAGAAAATGGAGGGAAGGGAAGGAAGAAATTAGTTCCACCTGAGGTCCTGGTGCGTCAGTTCTCTTGCTTTTTAGGAAACGGCCTTTGTGCTTATGAATATACTTCCCTGTGTCGGATTATAAAAAAGCCCCCGTGATTTCGGGCTGAAGTTGTTCTTTATGAGTTGATAAAATTTCAACTTGCGCATAAAGGGGATTACATTTTTTCTTGCACATTGGCCTACATTTCGGCGCACAATCCGGCTTACATTCTTTACATCGCCGTCAATGGTACACAAAATGCAAGGACATCGACCTAGAGAGCGGTTTCTCATGTTAATTTAGCTGTACATTTACACAACGTCCTGTCTGACATATGTAGGTCTTGCCACAGGAAACAGGCAGCTCGTATACCACTCCGTTCTCGGACGGGATGAACCCCGAACTATGGCATGTCTTGGATCTTTTCTTATTTTTATTTTGCCCTCTCCGATTCTCTATTATTCTGCTTACTAGAAGAAGTAAAACGAAAATGTAGGAAAAGAAAAAATGTAATCCCCTTTATGCGCAAGCGGAAATTTTATGATCTCATAAAGAACGACTTCAGGGCGAAATCACGGAGGCTTTTTATTTTCGAGACATGGAAATACGTACATGCATGAGCCCACCGTCAATTCCTTTAACAGCAAAAGAACTGGCATACCTGGGCCACAGGTGGAGCTAATTTTTTTCTTTCCCTTCCCTCCTTTTTCTTTTTTTCTTTCTTTTTTTGGTTCTCGCCCTTCGTGATCGTGACTATCAAGTTTCCTGCTTTTGCACCATTTATTACGTTGCTCAGCACTCTTCAGATGTATCGTGCCCTAAGATTTTCTTGGCGTTATCTTGTATGTTTCTTTTGATTTACTTCCACGAGATGGGTATAGATCATGTTTTTTCGTTTAAGTTTTAGTTGCGAAAAAGAGCTCGTGTTGCGTCTTTCTCCCAGTGGCCATGTCCAATGCTAAGTTGTCGGCGTTGGGGGTGATCAACTCCTACCAGGAGTTACGGGAGACCCACCTCCTGAACAAATACGAGGTCTGTTAGAAAAGTATCCGACTTTATTTTTTTTTACGAACACCTGATGGATTTCAAACACGCACGCTTGCACCAGGCTACCTTGAGCGTTCGTGCGCATGTACAAATTTTTTCTCGCCTGCCGATAGCGTCAGTCACTGGCACGCAGCGTTTGAGTGAGGCAGTGCGCAGTGCTCCCGTCGGTTTTTTATTGCAAGGAAAATGGCGGAGCGACAGGAGCAGTGCTACTGCATCAAATTTTGCCAGAAACTAGGCGACAGCCAAGTGGAAACCATTCGGAATATTCAGACGGCTTTCGGTGACAATGCTATGAGCAGGACACAGGTTAATCAGTGGTACAATTGGTTTAAAGACGGCCGCACATCGGTGCACAGAGAGCTACGCTCCGGTCGGCCATCAACATGCCGAAATGACCAGGTCACTGCCGAAGTGAACGCTGTGGTGACGCGGGACCATCGTGTGACTATCCGAGAAATTGTGGAAGAGGTGGACATCACCAATTTTTCTGAACATTCCATTATCACCGAAAATTTGGCCATGGAGAAAGATGCGGCGAAAATCGCGCCGAAGCTGCTCACGGTGGAGCAAAAGCAGCTTCGTGTTGAAGTCTCACAGGATATGCTGGATTCCACAAACAGTGACCCCGACTTCATAAATATCATAATCGCTGGTGACGAGTCTTGGGTGTACAGGTACGACCCGGAAACCAAATCCCAGTCGCCACAATGCCAGCATTCCACGTCACCAAGACCAAAGAAGGCCCGCCAAGTGCGCAGCAATGTCAGAGTGATGCTGACTGCTTTCTTTGACTCCCTCTGTGTGGCACACCACGCGTACGCACCCCACAAAGTAAACATTGACTAAAAGAATACTACAGGGATGTCCTCCGTCGCCTGCGTGGTGCTGTGCGGCGCAAGAGGCCGAAGATGAGGTCAACAGGAAATTGGCGCATCCATCACGACAATGCTCCTGCACATTCCTCGCACTAAATTCACACTTTTTTCGCGAAAAACCAGACTGCTGTAGTTCAACAGACTACTTACTCTCCTGTATGGCCTCCTGTGACTTCTGGCTGTTTCCCAAAATCAAGAGGTCATTGGAAGGAGCGCGATTTCAGACAAGAGAGGACATTATGGCTGCAACGACAGCTGAGCTAAACTCCATTGCGAAAAGGGCCTTTTCAGAATACTTCCAACAATGGCAGCACCACTGGAAGAACTATGTGGAGTCCCAAGGAGCCTACTTTGAAGATGATTAGTTTTCCAAAGCTCCAGTTAGGACAGCTTTTTTTCTTCGGCAAAAGGTCGGATACTTTTCTAACAGACCTCGTATACGCGACTCTCGCAGACGGTATCCGGGTGCCGCCTGCCAGACCACTTGCACATCCAACACGCGTGCACTCCAGAGGATACCTGTCGGATTCCGGAGCTATGGCGTCACAAGCTCTGGGTCCCTCCACTCCCGCGCAACGTGGACACACATACACACGAAGGCAGACGAGAGGCGCGCGCTCGGGCCCTCGAACAACAACACGGATCTAAACAGGGTGCATACTACACTGACCTGGCAGGGCGGCCACCCACTGGATTCTACACGGCCGCAGTAGTTCACCAGGACCAATGCGTTAACGGCCTCTCCTTTCGAGCTCGAAATGCAGTGCTGGCCGAGGAAGTAGCCATTGCGCTTGCTGCCTCTAACTCGAATTCGAAGGTAGTCGTGACAGATTCGCGTCGAGCCTGTCAACACTATCTGGCTGGCGGGGTTTCACCTTTAGCCTACAGTATATTAAAGCGCGCAGTGAGGGAATCGGACTCTTCGCCCAAATGCACAGTCTAGACTCAGGGCCATCAGGGCGTCAGAGGTAATGAGGCTGCGGACGCGGCTGCCAGAGCGCTTACCTGCCGGGACCCTCAGTCTCTTCCGGCTCAGAGATTGTGCAACCGCTACTGCGGTTGAGGGAAATTCTGGACGACTATTGCGAACGCCATCGGCTTTTCCCGGTCCCTGCTAAGGGCCTGAGTAAAGCCCAATAGCGAAACATTTCGACACCAAAATCGATGGGCGCTGCCCTCACTGTGGGGAAGTATCCGATACCTTCCGCATGGTTTGGGCCTGTCAAAAGAATCCTGCCCTTCCCCCAATCCTTCCCCTTCCCGAGAGGCATGGGAGGCAGCCCTGCTCAACTACTCGGGGCTTCAGTCTCAAAGGACTCTTGTACAACGGGCGCGAGTAGCGGCCTCGTCCAACGGGATCCCGGACTTAGAACTACACCTATTTAAGGGGGCATTTTTGGTCTGCAAACTCTCCTTTAGCTCATTAAAAGTTGTCACCACCACCACCACCCCCTTGTTATTCGTTTTTAGCTGTATGTACATCATGAATAAGATTAAACTCGCCCAACTTCCCCCCTAAACCTGTGCGAATGGTCGAACAAAACAAATGTGCATGCTAAATAGCGAAGTGCTAGCGGCAACGCTAAAACTAACAGAGTTTATTTTGTTATTTATTTAGTACATACTGCAGACCGTTGTCAGGGTCCAAGCACGACAGGCATATTTATTTATTTGTTTATTTATTTATTTATTTACCTGAATTACCCTCAGGGCCTAAGGCACTCAACAACGCATCGAGAGGTTACAAGAACAATTACAAGAAGAAGAATTACAAGCATGAATGTTTCTTCGTTATACGTTTTTAACTAATATAAGTTACAAGCTTATATCCATAAGAGCATTACAGAAAGATAGAGAGCGCCATCAAGAAAAATGTTCATAAGAAAAAAAGGTTACAAGCCTTATTAAACTAAGAAACACCATAACATGAATTCGATGGGGGATTCTTAGCGGAAAAAAAATGAACATTGAAAACAGCCAGTGCTTTGCCATGGTACGGTATTAGTGAGTGAATGTGATGATGTCGAGTATGTCGGGTGGATGGAGACGATAATTACTTAGAGTTAAACCTGCAGCTGCCCATAGACGTTACAGCGATCAACGCTGCAATGTCCCTGCCTTCTCTCTTCCTCATTACCTGCTATGCCGCTGTGCCCCGGTAGCCATTGGTAGATAATGTCATGTCCTTTGTGGATGGCAGAGTGATGTAGCTGTCGAATTTCTGCGACCAGTTCTTCATGGGCTCCACGGCGAAGAGCCCCGTGTAGGGTAGCAAACCGATTATTCTTTCGGTTAACCTCCCTGCCTTTCCTCTTCTACACCCTCCTCCTCTTCCTCTTTATCTGTCTATCTATGTCATGACCATCGGGAAGTAGCACGTTTTGCTGAAGACGAGGACAAACAAACTCGTGCTACATATCAGTTGGAAAGAGGAAAGACGGTTATAAACCATGGTTTTGCAATACCCGGCAGGCAAGCATGATTCACTGAACCTGCGTGAACCCTGCCACGTCTCCCAGCCATGTAGGGCACATGTTTGGCATCATGAATGAGGCCACAAATTAACCACGTCGCGACCCTGGCAAGGACAAGAGACGCACAAACTGTGGAATGCAAAAGCAATCATTTACCATAGGAGATTTTTTATATCATCATCCAAACATCACCGCTCTTGTAAACAAGTCATCGTCCAAAGCTCATCATCATCATCAGCCTGACTACGCCTACTGCAGGGCAAAAGCCACTCCCATGTCTCTCCAATTAACCCTGTCCTTCGCCAGTTGTGACCACCGTATCCGAGCAAAGTTCTTAATCCCATCCGCCCACCTAACTTTCTGCCGCCCCCTGCTACGCTTGCCTTCTCTTGGAATCAACTCCGTTACCCTTAAGGACCAGCGGTTATCTCGCCTTCGCATTACATGCCCTGCCCACACCCATTTCGTCCTCTCGATTTCGACTAAGATGTCATTAACCCGCGCTTGTTCCCTCACCCTCTATTCCCGCTTCCGGTCTCTTAACGTTACACCCATCATTTTTCTTTCCATATGTCGCTCGTTGTCCTAACTTAAGCTGAACCCTTTTCGTTAGCCTCCACTTTTCTGCCCGGTAGGTGAGTACCGGTAAGTTACAGCTGTTAAATACTTTTCTCTTGAGGGATATTGGTAAACTGCCATTCATGATCTGAGAGAACCTGCCATATGCGCTCCATCACATTCTTATTCTTTTAGTTATTTCCTGCTCATGATCCGGATCTGCGGCCACTACCTGCCCTAAGTAGACGTATTCCCTTACCACTTCCAGCACCTCGCTACCAGTTGTGAGCTGCTGTTCCTTTGCGAAACTGTTGAACATGACTTCGATTTTCTGCATGTTAATTTTAAGACCTACCATTCTGCTCTGTTAGTCTATCTCACTGATCATGATTTTCAGCTCATTTCGAGAGTGATTTATCAAGGCAATGTCATCATCGAATCGCAGATTACTTAGGTATTCTCCATTAACTCTTCTCCCTAACTGTTCCCAATCCGGGCCTCGGAACGTCTCCTGCTAACAAGCTCTTAATAGCATTGCCGAGATCGTGCCTCCTTGCCTGACACCCTTCCTTATTGGAATTTTTTTGCTGACTCTATGAAGGACTATGGTAACTGTGCAGTCGATCGTGGTAGATACCTTCCAGTATTTTCACATACAATTACGAAATGTCTGCGTGTCTGCTAAGGAGAGTTGAAATCTGGGTTAGTTGGTACATACTTAAGAAAAAAACCAGCCAAAAAGACGGGGACAAAGGAGAGATAGAAAAAAAAACAATCCTTGTGTGTGCCTCGTCTCTCTTTTTTGCCCGTCTTTTTGGCTGTTTTTTTTTTCTTAAGAATTCTAAGGTTTCAGTTGCTGTGGTTTCAAGCTATATTTAAAAAAAATGAGAACGAGTATTTCTTGATACTTTAGAAAAGATTATTTCTTTGTCGTGCTCTGTTTTAAGCGCCTTTAACATATTTTTTACTCTCTTATCGCGCTCTGCTTTCAGCGCCTGATGATATGCATCGCTTTTACCTTCCGTTTCAGTCTGTGTTAATCTATCGTGTTTTTTCTTACACCGTATGCTTTGTCGTTGTGTGTTTTGGGAAAAGGGGCTGACACTTGTCACGCATCCGCGCCTTTTTATCAGCCTCTTAGACAGACCTTCTTTCTGTACGTTGCCTGTCTGAATAAGCTTTCATTCATTCATTCATTCATTCAAGTGTAGACCCATCGCGGCAACATGTTGTGTGGCGACGGAGCGATTTTTGCTGTTCAAACAGACGTCGAAGAAAATTACGGTGTGCCAATTTAGAACTTCGTGTCTATTATCCAAAACCAATCGAAAACTGGCGACCCTATTCGATTCGTTTTGAGTAATTTCGAGCGTGTACTATTTAATGCGTTCAGCCATTCTAATGCGAGGATATACGATGTTATTCGCAAATATCGATTATTCGCACAGCCCTAAAATCAACAATTGCTGGTTCTTTTTGCTAGCATTCGAATCGGAATTAGAGTTGACTGCGAAATTTCTAGTCAGCGCACCTAAAGGTTTGCAAACAGTCCCGAAAATGACAAAAGCTGTCGCACCTTAACGAGATCCTTCCAGACAACGCCACTCACTAAACAAGGACTGGGTGTTTTTTCCTCTCCACTAAACCCACCGGTGTTCACTGTTTGCGGCAGTGGATGTGGAGCCTGAGCGCTGCCGCAACATGACTGCGTAGTCAGCTTTGTTGCAATGGCTTTTTTTACATTATTATGAAAACAACGATAATCTTGACCACTTTATGCATTCATTCACATATTTTAATTATTACTATATTTTTACATCCGCAGCAAGGTGCGATTTTTTTTACCACCGCACTCTTTCTTACACCGAGCAATATTTTTCTAATTTAATTATTTTTATTTTAAGTGCAGTGGAATTATTCGTCGATGCAGTATGTGTAGGTGAATTGTGCAGGTACGAATTAAAAATATCCCCTCATGGGAGAGATCACGATAGCGGCAGTATGACACTTCACGGCGAAGCGGTAGAAGAATATTCCTATAACGAGAGTGCCAGGCCGTTCTAACTTTTCAGTACAACCTAAGGTCAGTAGACTGTTACCACCTTGCACGAAGTTGTTTCTGTCTCGCCCTTTTTGGCGATCGAGCCAAAAAGAAAGGCCATGTGCCAGTCACGTACCACCAGCTCTACCACGCTTGGGAAGCGGTGCTCTTTAGACAGGTTACTCTCTGTTGTCGGTCACCTCCCTTCCATATCGCGCTGAAAGGAAAATTGAAATAGCCCGAACGGTGGGTTCGCGAACCTCACTGTGCAATTTCTCCCCTCGTGTCGTCGGTCACTCGTGTTAGTGTTGTTCACTCCGAGTGGAGATTTTAGCTGTTCTGAATTGGCATTGCTCTTGCAAACATCGAAGGCGATAAATGAGCTTGTGAAACTCGTTAAGTTGGCTTTCCGCGATGCACAGTGATAAAAAAGCGGAACTTACATTTGTAATGCCGTAAATACGGACGAAGTTTGCGTATTTTACGACGTACAAGAAGTCGTTAACCTCGGCGACAATTCCACGCGCAGCTGCTGCTTACAACGATGAGACATTAAAGGCTTTCCCCTTAAAACCAATTCACTGAAGTCATATGTACGCAATGCTGCCCACTTTTGCATTTGTTGCTTGTTCAGTTTTAAGGCGAAAGCCTTTAATGTCTCATGATTGTAAGCAGCAGTTGTCGACAGAAATGTCACGCTTTTCAATTAGCCGAAACGGCCGTGACGTCGCCGTGCGCGAATTTCAAACGGGGCCAATTGTACTTTGGCCCATGCAACCAATTGAAGGGATCATGTAGTGATGCTCCAAGCAAGTGGGACTGAGCTTAGTTAATTGCTTAATTACCCATTTAGCGTAATTAACTTTTCTAGTTAGGGCATATAAATAAATAAAACCGAGTAGAAAGTTGGTCGAGCTCGGGAATCGAACCCCGGTCTTCGGAGTGTGAGACGAGAATGCTATCCACTCCGCCATGCCAGCTCGATGGTTTGGAATGAACAAAGGTGCGTCTAGTGAATGCGGTGTCTTCGCTCACTCCCATACTCTTCCCTTCCCTTCCGGCGAGGTTTATGTGTCCACCGAGATATGAGAGACAGATACATTTCCTTTCCTCAAAAACCAATTTACCGACGAGCGAGGCGTACAACCGAATGGGCGATGGCGTTCTATGGACTCCCTGGCAGCGTTGCAAGACGCTGTCACGTTCCGCTTAGAGGCAAAGCCTAACATCTTAACCACACATCAGCGACCGCACTTTAGGTCAAAAAAGTGCCCCCCTGAATTTTGACGGGTGTCCACCGAGATATGTGAGACAGTTGCTGAGTAATTTCCTGTCCTCAAATACAATTTTCATATTCTTCATTACGGCCCATCTTTGTCTTTCTTCTTTCACTCCCATTTCCTCCCTTCCTCTACGGCGCGGTTCAGGTGTCCACCGAGATGATAGAGAATTCCTGCGCCATTTCTTTTCCTCAAAAAGCGTTGCGTTCAAAGGGAAACGCATCGCGCCGAACGGGGGGTGGCGTTCCGTGGACTCCCTGGTAGCGCTACAACACGCTGTCGCGTTCCACTCCTAAAGGCGAAGCTAAAGCGTCATTAATTAGCAGGTAATTATTATTCAGGCATTAATCAGTAATTAATCATTAATTTGTGATTTGTCATCACTTAGTAATTAGTCCTCAATTACATGTGACGTCACCAGTGCCCCAGAGGCAGTCAAAGAGGTGCGGCAAACGCTTTCGCCTCTACGCACTTTAGACAGTCAAAGTGCCCCCTGAATTTTTAATGAGCGCCCTTTCCTCTATATTGCTAATAGCGCGGCCTAGCAGGGTTCCTCACTTCCTTGATATCAGCTTAAAGACACGGTCTAATGTAGGATGCTACTATGAAAATATTTACATGTTCTTGTAGATACTTCCTTATAAAAAGAAAGTGTAGAACTCACAATTTAGCAGCAATTTATATTTTAAATTGCCAAACAAGGTAAGGTAGTGTCAATGGCTGCGTCGTGTGTAGTTAAAAATAATGGCTCTCCAAGAAGTGGATTGTAGTAGGGCAATGTCGCCCCCGGTTGAATACTGCATTTTTTAATAGGAGTGGTCGCAATAATGTTTTTTGTTATCTTTGCCGGAAAATAATTCACACCCCAAAACCTTTTCCCTTATAAATTATATCACCGGTTTCTGCCCACTTTTGCTATTCTTTCTCATCTTCTCTTCAAAATGTATTGAGAAAGGCGAACTGGCATTATGCTGCTAGTGACATCGTCATCGGTCGGTCGGTCGGTCGGTCGGTCGGTCGGTCGGTCGGTCGGTCGGTCGGTCGGTTTATCGCGGTTTAACATCCCAAAGCGACTCATGCTATGAGAGACGCCGCAGTGAAGGGCTCCGGAAATTTCGACCACCTGGGGTTCCTTAACGTGCACTGACATCGCACAGTACACGGGCCTCTAGAATTTCGCCTCCATCGAAATTCAGCCGCCGGGGACGAGAGCGAACCCGCGTCTTTCGGGGCCAGCAGTGGAGCGCCGTAACCACTGAGCCACCGCGGCGGGCTCGCCATCAGTAGCCCTGCTGCCGGAAAGACAGTTGTTGCCGATCTGTGACATGTACGACAGGTATTATTTCACGTTATTTCACTCATTTATTACAAATTCTTGAGTTATACAAAAGGAGCAGGTGGCAAGAAAAAAAAGCAGTCTTGTATTATGCTTAAACGGTCTGGCTGCCCTTCAGTATTGATAGCTAGTAATAAAACAAACAACAGGTTTCAACAATGACTCACGTACAAGCAACAAGTAGCTGCAATTATTACAACACTCATTATCAATACATGCTCAGCGTGAAAGAAAATAACGACAATGGCACTTAAGCTGTTTATGCCTCTTTTTACGACAAGAAGAAAGACGTCAAAAAATTTAGAGCTAAATATCCCGGCTCAACGCATTAATCATCGAAAGCTGTTCGGTTTGGTTTAGCCATTTACCCCTGCATTTTCCGTGAAATGGACGAGTGGATGAAGGCGGCGATTTTTAAAGAACAGCGCGACAGGCTGGATATTTAACACGCGGTAAGAAAGGCTGCTGCGATGTCTGAGTGATCTATAGCAGCCGCAAGCGTAGCTGATTTGTTAGCGCCGCCATGGCTTAGAATCCCGCTCGAGCCCGCAAGTTTCTACCTCTTTCACGCTTGGTTGGACGCACATCGGATGACTGGTTTTCGTTCGTCAGATCCTTCCAGAAGAGCAATCAAAGCGTCACCTCTCACCCACTGTCCATTTTCTCTCGCAGGGCATTAATCAGCGAAGCCTGTTAAAGCTTTGGTTCAGCCATGTAGGTTGAGCCCACACTCTCTTTTCCCTTCAAACGCTTCCCTCTCCCTCATCTATCCTAAACGTGAAGAGCGCGATTTCCTACTCTTCACTTTACCGCCTTGAAACCGAGGCTGGTTGATTGCATACGAATACGTGTTATAGCAGGAAGAACAGTTTTTAACGCGTTGTTTATGCCGTCAGCGCTATAAACGGGGAGATTTCCATCTCCCCTTTGCCACCTGCCAGCCGTGGCAAGTGGTCATAAAAATAATTATTTCACTAAAAATTAAGGTCTTATGGCTCACGCTGTACATTTCAAGGTAGAATGCAGGATTATAACAGATATAACAATTTTAAAATAGCTTTTGTTGAAAAAAGAACTACAGTACTTCCTTGTACCATTATTATTATACTTTCAGGCAAAGTGAATTTCAAGAAAAAAAGATTATATTTTAGGTTACAGCGGTGTGATACACAAAGGTTACGAATGGAAGACAGGTAACTGTAAATTGATCAGACAGCAACGTGCTTAGAAGCTCAGCGTTATGAACCAGTAGTAAATTCTATTTTGTGGGACTGCATGACAGTAAAAGCTTCCAACCTGATAAGGGGATCGGCCGAAATAAGTGTTAGAAAGTCAGAAAATTGTGTGTCATCTTTAAAATTGTCCGCTCCTATAGGCATGCAAACCTGGACTAAAACAAATGTCTGAAGAACAGCAATCTATTCTATGAGATTATTGGTGCATTTGATGAGTGATAGCTACTACATTGATAACAGTACGCAACATTCTTTTTTAGAGATAGAAAGGTAGTTAATGTTTGACAATATCATGCTTCCTCACACAAGAAATCGTAAGTTAAGACAAATTAAAATATGCATTAGGTCAATGCCGCTCAGTCTCAGATACAACGAATAACTGTGGCCGCACAAGATGGTTAGAGCGGAAGAGGTGCCGCAAATTCGCCCCCGCAGACGGAGAACTCGCGCTTCCAGCGGGCGCGGGGACCGAAAAACTTCGCCGAGCTCTCGTGACCCTACCTGCCAAAGGCGGCGGTATAAAAAAAGAAAAGAAAAGAGCAAAATTGTCCGAACCTAATAGTCCGAACCTTAAGTGTTTGCCTTGTGTATGTTTTACATTTTATCATCACGCCTTCCTTGATTCGACTGAATGCACGTTGTATTCCTGTACTCTCTCCAGCTTTGTATCACCGACTCCTGCCTCTGCATCCAGGCTGGTAGTATGCAATAAATAAACAAATAAATTGCCGCAGTTAAACTACAGCTAACCACTGGCCAAGCGCGGCTCAATGAGCTAAACTTTTTATCAGTACGGGCATTTTTGACGGCCGGACAAAGCTAAAGCTCCGCGGGCCCAATACATGGACGTTCAAAGCAAAACTACAGCGGCAGTCGTCGAGGATGAACCAATGGCATCATTAAAAGTTTGAATACCAGACACGTGGCATACTTTATTGGCCCAGCCGGTCAAGTGGTGTGTGTGTCACCTTCCCAATGAGCTCTCCACCTTCTATGCTGCTGCCGCGCGCAGGTGGTGTGCAGCAGGGTACAGTCTTTCGCACGTATTACGCTGTGCTACCTCCGCCGCGGGTTCTCCACAGTTTCGTCGAGGCTTGAAGACGATTTAGCAGAGGTGCCACTACCGGGGAACGGGCAGAGCGGTGCGCACTGTACCGGATGGAGCACTGGGGTGAGGAGCAGGACCGCAGGCAGGACCTATGCGAGGAGCCTAACCTGCCAAACTTTTACATGAATGCTCGGTGAGGAACACACGATTGCAGTGGAGAGCTTGTAAAGCGCCCTAAAAACATTCCGCGCGAGCGATGGGTGCGGAATAAGCGGTCTAGAATATATTTTTGTGACTGCGGACAATTCCTATAGAGCGAGAAAGGGAAAGGTATACTGCTGCAAAATAGGCACCCTATCATACTGGTGAAGTAAACAGGATGCCAAGAGATTTGAAACTAATTACTCATCTGATCGTATCTCAAACTAAATAACTTCGAGGCGATTTCAACACGCGCATTACTCTAGGCTGGAAATGTAGGACAACAAGCACTGTTTCCTGATTTGTGATTTGTGTTTCCTGATTTGTCTTAGCAGCAGCAGCGGGGCAGTTGCGGAATCTTGAGCTGCCCTTAACACATCGCTTGTCCGTGCAGGTGTATCATTCTACCCTGACCGATCCGGATCCCGATCTTATCATCTGCCTACAGCCGATTTCCTCCCGACGCCCCAACAAGTGTGATCTGCGTTTCATCTGCCTGAGGACCTGCTGCGGCTGCGTGGTTTTCCACCTACTGCGGCTGCGTCGGCCACTGTTCGCCACCAGGAGGAAGTACAAAAAAGGACGACTGATCGGCACCCGGCTTCACTTAGCAGCAGCAGCGGGGCAGTTGCGGCATCTTGAGCTGCCCTTAACACACCGCTTGTCCGTGCAGGTTGGTCTGTTTTCTTCCTTCCCAATTTCGTCAAATTTCGAGTCGCAACTGCTGGTGCACCCGCTGCTGAATAGCATCTCTCGTCTGTGGTCTTGTCTTCATTGCAGTTTCTGTGGCGATAGCCTTGCATTCTGTAATGCCTACAAACGCGGAACTAGCCAAGAAGCTAGAATCCCTTGAGGAATCGTTCGAGAAAAAGCTAGCATCGTTGATTGATGACATCCAGTCGAAAATTCAGACTAAATTTCAAAACATCGGTCTCGACGAATGCTCCTCCTTGAAAGAGAGCGTGCAGTTTTTGAGTGACAAATTTGATGAAATGATTGTGAAACAGGAACAGCTCATGGCGTCCAACAAAGAGCTCACGGCATCCAACGAAGATCTGAAAGCCCAAAATGCTCTGTTGGGGAAAAGAGTTGGAGATTTGGAACAGTACTCCTGGCTGAACAATATTGAAATAAAAGGCGTCCCTTCAACGAAGGGTGAGGACTGCTACGCCATTTTGGAGCAAATGGGTGATGCCATCGGCTGTCCTGTTTCTAGTTCTGACCTCGATACCATCCACCGCGTGTCCTCTAAATCCGACGACAAAGCCATCATCGCTCGCTTCTTATGTCGCGATAAGAAAACTGACTTCATCAAGAAAGCACGCAAGGCGCGCCTACAGACTACCCAGATTGGTTTTCGCCCAGACAAAGCATCACCTGTTTATGTGAATGACCATTTAACCCTTGAAAAGAAGAAGCTGTTTTCTAAAGCACGCGCCCTAAAGAAAGAATAGGGCGCAATTTGAACAATACAGGTATAACGGCTTAGTTCGTTCAAAAAATAAGGGAGGTGGTGTGGCCGTGTACGTGCTGCAGTCACAAAAACATGAGGTCATATCGCAGTTTTCAACGGTTACAAATGATGTTGAATGCCTCACGGTGCGCTTAGATGGAGCTGTGATTGTAGTAGTCTATAGGCCACCAGCAGGAAACAAATTACACTTTTTTGAGCACATTGAAGCTGTTCTTCATTATCTCAGTAGTGCAGGGCTTCCCTTTGCAATCATGGGTGATGTGAATATTGACATGCTTTCTGACAACCCATCGTCAAGGCAACTGAACGAACTGATAAATTCTTCTGCATGTGTGAACCTTATTACAAAAGCGACCCGACTCACGGCAGACTCGGCCACGCAACTCGATATCTGTATAAGTAATATGCATCCCCCGGCAGTCTTTCTGGGTTATTATCAGTAGATATAAGTGACCACCTACCAACGTTTTGTTCCATTCCAATTGCGCACTTTAAAAATAAAGAAAGAGAAATTAAAGAGTTGCGCATTATAAATGAACGTGCTCTGGAAATCTTTCGCTGTCTTATCAGTACCACCGACTGGAAACCTGTTCTAAGTGAAAAGACCCGAACAAGGCGTATGACGTGTTTTTCGATAAACTTATATGGTGCTACGATCAGTCTTTTCCAGTAAAGACACAGAAGCGGCACAGTAAAAAAATAAGGAAACCATGGATCAGCAAAGCTATATTGAAAATGATAAATAGAAAGAATAAGATGTACCACGCCTTCGTTAAAAGTCGTGACCCGACAGAATTCACTGACTACAAGAAATATAGAAATATGGTTAACTCGCTGGTAAAACAAGCAAGAACTCAGTATTATGAACAGCTATTTTCTGAAATAAGAAGCAATCCCCGAAAAATATGGAATGAAGTTAGAAATCTAACCAATCAACAGAAACCGTGTGTAGACTTTCATATTACAACACCTAATGGCATTTTGTCTGGCTGTGCAGCAGCAATCGCCATGAATAACTACTTTGTTTCTTGCTCTGAAAGTACCGATCCTAACACAAAACAGAAAAATAACCCCGCTACTTGTTGCGCTGACCTTGCAAATTCGATCATGTTCACTCCTGCGACACCGGCTGAAGTGAAAGGAATAATTAATACTCTAAAAAACAATACAGCTGCTGGCTATGACGGCATTTCATGTGGACCAATAAAATATGTAGCTGATTTAATATCTATTCCTCTGGCTCATATCATTAATTGTATGTTCGAGATCGGTGTGTTTCCAGATCGATTAAAGATAGCACGCGTAACTCCGATTTTTAAGGGTGGGAACAGCTATGCTTTGAATAACTACCGACCAATTTCAGTCCTGCCGATCCTGTCTAAACTTTTTGAAAATACAATAAACGTCAGGATACAAAACTTTTTCGATAAATATCATGTAATCAGTCATATGCAGTATGGATTTCAAAAAAACAAATCTACAGAATCGGCCCTGCTTAACATAAAGAATGAGATAATAACAAATTTTGAACAAAGACAATATACGCTTGGATTATTTCTAGATCTACGCAAAGCATTTGATTCTGTGTGTCACGATGTCCTCCTAGTTAAACTTAACAGGTATGGGATCCGCGGAATACCACTAGAATTAATAAAAAGCTATCTGTCAAACCGGTATCAATATGTCAGTTTTAATAAATATGCATCTCCAGTTCTGCGAGTTAAAAGAGGCGTTCCACAGGGATCTATTCTCGGGCCCTTGCTGTTCATAACATACATAAATGATTTATGCTCTATCCCTTATACCCCAAAACTAATCATGTATGCAGATGATACCAACGTCTTTTTCTCTAGCCATTCGCTCCCGGAAATTGAACTTGCTGTCAATAACTATTTGCTCCACTTGTCTACTTGGTTAAGCACAAATAAATTATGCTTGAACATTGAGAAAACCAAACACATATTGTTTGCACCCCTAAACAAGCCTAGGAATTCTGCCATAGATATTCTGTTTGATGGTAAAGGAATAGCTCAAGTCAAAGCCCAGAAATTTTTAGGTGTGTGGTTTGAGGAAAGCTCATCATGAAATTCTCATGTCAACAGCCTCATAGCTGACCTTAGTAAAACAATTGGCTGCTTCTTTAAGATTTTCCCACTCATCCCTCAATGGTTACGGACTGTTCTTTATTACTCACTCTTTTATTCCAAGCTTTCCTACTGTGCTTTAGTCTGGGGTACTACTACAAGTCACAACTACACAAGATTAATTAGCCTGCAAAAAAAAGTGTTAAGAATGTTTGAGCAATATCACGGCCCACCGGAATTACTGCGTACAAGACCGCTTTTTCTGAAATATAAAATGTTAAAGGCCAATCAAGTTTATTATTTCAAATTATTTCAGTACATAAAAAAAGCGAAGCTTTACAGTGTACGAAACTCTAGTGCAGCTCCTGCATACTCACTTCGTAGGGAAACATTACGGCCACCCAAAGTAAGGACGAATTATGGGCGACAACTTATTGAATATCAAACAGCTAACCTTCTGAACAAAATACAAGAATTAACAGATCTGAGTGCTAATGTCTCTAAGAACACGCTTAAAGCTCTGCTGCTCGAAAATAACTTAGAATTCAATTAATCTGCGATGTTTCTGTCCATAGTTTCATTTTCTGGGAGTGCATTATCGTTTTGAACCTCGCTGTTGCTATTATGATTGCTATGTGTTGCTATTATGATTTTGCTATCATGTTGCTAAACTTGCAACAACCATGTTTCAGAATTGTGTACTTGCTTGTGCTTCTTTGTACTAAGTATTCTGTGTTGGTATGCACGGTCTATTGTTTGCTACATACGCGTTTTTTTTCTTTTTTTTTCTGGCATAATTTATTTACCTTTTTTTCCCTCAGTGCTGTGACTTTTTTCTTATTTCCCCCCGAAGACCTTGGTGTGGAACTTTTTGTGTAAAACTATGTTAAATGACTGTTTGTGCCAAACTGTATGCGGGGCAAGAGCCACCGTCAGGCGTTCCGCCTTTTGCTCTTGCTCCTCTTTCTGTATCAGAAAGGAAACAAATAAATCAAATCAAATCAAATCAAACATGGCTGGCAGTTTTTGTGGACTGACCACTGCACAATCAGGGCAAGGCAAACTGAAGACAGCACGGTTTATCGCATATCTTCGGAGTCTGACCTTAGCATCTTCACCCAAGTTTCTTCTCTTTTTCTTGACGCCCTTCTTCTATCAACCCATTTTTCCCGGTCACAATGCTCTCTCCTCCTGAGCTGAAAAGTTTAATAGATAAAAATCAACTTTCGCTGATTCATTTCAATGCGCGGAGCCTCCGCAAAAATAACGATGGCATTAGTAACTTTATTGCTTCGCTGCATCACTCGCTTTCTTTCATTTGCATATCTGAAACTTGGCTTGCAGTTGATGACTCCAATTTATACCGTTTTCATTCTTATCAAGCTGAATATTGTCATCGCCCTAATAACAGTCATGGTGGCTCTGCCATTTTCATTTCACCTCGTGTCACATATACTCGTAGACATGACTTCCTAATTAATACTGCCTACTGCGAAGCTGTGTGGATTGAAACTGATTCATCATTTCCTGGTAATCATAACAATAAACTAGTCATAGGCTGCATTTATCGATCTCCTTCATCTTCTGAGTCCGATTTTATTGATTCACTTGATGCAATCCTTCGTAAGCTATCCAGCGAAAATAAACAAGTATTAATTATGGGAGACAAATATCAATCTTCTCGACACCAGCTCCTCAACGTACAAAGCTTATACGGATTGTTTTTCTGGCTACAGTTTTGAATGCCTAATTGAGTCCCCTACAAGAATTACCTCTCATGGTACTCATTTGCTCATCGACCATGCACTTTCAAATTTATCGCTTCCCCTCATTTCGGGACTAGTAAACGTGAAAATTACTGACCATTTTCCTATTTTCGTATCCATTAACTCCACAGCATCCTGCCCCAACCGTTCGTACTTTACGTCGGTATTTAATGACACAACTTTTATTGAATGGCTATCTGCTACCGATTGGTCAGTTGTTTACAATCTTCGCGACCCTGTGCTGGCACTTGAGTACTTTTGCACGTCTTTCCTTCAGGCTGTTTCCTCTAGCACTTCTACTGTCAAATGTAAAAAGAAATACAAATTCACATTTAACCCTTGGATGACTAGTGCACTTCTGGAAAGCATTCGCAAAAAAGATAATCTGTATAAAAAAACTAAAAAACAGCCTTTTAACCTTGCGCTTGCAGCCCGCTATAGAAAATACCGCAACATTTTGAACTCTCTATTAAGCCTTGCAAAAAAACGTTATTATGAGCGAGCGTTCAACTTAAACAAAAATGATTCCAAGAAACAGTGGAAACTATTCAACGAATTTTTAAACAGGCGTTCTCTGAATGACCCTATATCTAAAATCACTTTCAATGGCATATCATACAACCAACCTAAAGATATTGCGAATGCTTTCTGCAATCACTTTTTATCATCCTACAATCACCCACACCCAACTTCAGAGATAAGCATGCCCCATACACCGCATTCATTCTATCTCTTTCCAGTTACCCCTGAGGAAGTACACCGCACTATTTCTGAACTAAAAAATACGAGCCCTGGCTTCGACGGCATTTGTGTGCGCCATTTGAAATTAGCAGCCCCTCTTCTATCTAATGTAATCAGCTATATAATCAACCTGGTCTTCAAGACTGGAATTTTTCCTGATATTCTCAAAAAAGCTAAAATCATTCCAGTGTTTAAAAAAGGTGACAAAGAGCTTGTAAATAATTATCGACCCATCTCCATACTCTCATCGCTTAGTAAAGTTATTGAAAAGTTGTTTACCCTAAGAATAAATAATTACTTAAGTAAGTTTAACTTACTAAAAAATTGTCAATTCGGTTTTCGGTCCGGAAGTTCTACCAATCTTGCATTGCTTTGCCTAACTGACTATATTAAACAATCACTGGACAGTGGTAAACTTGTTGGCTCAGTATTTTTAGATTTCACTAAAGCTTTCGATACGATTAATCACAATATTTTATTTACCAAACTTGAAGCTTATGGCATAACTGGTCCCGCCCTAGCCTTTTTAAAAACTTATTTATTAGATAGACATAACGTGGTGTTCGTGGCTAATGCATTTTCTGATTTTAAGGTTACTAACATAGGTGTCCCTCAAGGATCGATTCTTGGCCATTTGCTCTTTTTAATCTACATTAATGATCTGCCTGACGCTCTTACTAACACTCATTTTGTATTATACGCGGATGACACTACAATTTCTTCTTGTGATAAATGTATAATCTCGCTATCTGCCAAATTAAATGCCTCTTTGGTTAGCATTATGTCCTGGTGCCATGATAATCACCTAATTATAAACCCCGTTAAAACTAAGTTTATGCTTTTTAGAACAAAACAAAGAATCACAGCATACTTGCCTTTATTATCGCTTGGTCATGCTTCCATTTCCCCTTGCGACAACGTGACTTTCCTTGGTATTCAACTCGATTCTCATCTGAAATTTCATCATCATTTGGACCATGTGAAGAAAAAAACTGCATTTGGAATTCGTGCATTAATAAAGGCTCGTCTATTTTTTCCATCATCAGCACTCTTATCACTTTGCTTTTATTCACGCTCACATTAATTATGGCATTGTAGTATGGGGGAACACTTACAACTGTCATTTACACTCTATCCAGCACATTCAAAATCAGGCTATTCGTATCATTACCCGCAGTTCATACCTTGTTACTGCTATCCTTTTGCTTCGTCAATATAATATCTTATCCGTTAGAAATTTATTTGATTACAACCTAGCCATCATGTTTTTTAGATTAATGAACAATGCACTTTCTTTTGAATTTATCGACAAATGTTTTTGAAAAATTGTAACCCTACGAGATTTGCGGCTCAAAAAAAATTTTTTGCTTCCCCAAGTTTTTACTAATTATAGAAAACGTCATTCTCATTTCTCATGCATTTCCCTGTGGAATAATTTACCCCCGAGTTTAAAATCGCCTATGTCTTTGTCTATGTTTAAATCGTATTTAAAAAGTTTTCTTTTGCAGCAAAATGTGGAGTGAACTGCTTCTATTCTCTTTAGAAAATTCTTGTACTTAATTATTTGCTAGAAATTTCTACTTTGTTTTTTTGCTTCTTGACAACTGTATCCTTGTATTCTCAATTGTTTCTTTATATGTCTTTTCACAACGTTGTATTTTGTTCAATATTATTTATAGTGGGTTGTTATTCTGGTTTTGCTTGTCTGTTTGTTTTTGCCCTGCTAATCTATTTCATTCTCATTATATAAATGTTACTTATTTAAAATACCATTGTTCTTACTGCTAATTGTACCTGTCTGTGATGCTGCTTGTTTTTAATCAAGTTAGTATTAATCTACCGGGGGTCCCGTGACAGTCGCTTGACTTTGGGACCCTCGCCTGTATACTGAATTTATGTAACCGATTTGTACTCAATAAATTCTTATCTTATAAAAAAAAAATTCATCAGCGCCATTCTTACAAATTTCATTGACTGCGTTTTCAGATTCAGTTCACCTTTGTGCTCAAATCTTAACAGCTAACAAAGCCTCTGAACCTCGGATATTGTAAAGCTCATTACTGTCATTGCACAGCGTCTAGACGACGTGACAGTCATTGAGTCCACAGAGTAGCACCGAGTCACTTTACTGAGCTAATTTGGTGACCCCGATGTAAGGGTTTGCAGACGTCGAATAACATAAGGAAGCGAGCTACCATATAGAAAATTTACGTTTCAGGTTGTTCTGTCATGTTTCTTAGCGTCACATTCGAGTATTCGTTTATTTCGGTAAGGAGCTTTTGATTGGCGGAAAATAATTTATTTGATAAAGTTAATAGTGTCTCTTAAGATTTTACCGTTTCGATAACGTCGCCCTGCTCGGTACTGTAAAAAAAAATATCGACAAACTTTGATTGATGCGGCAGAATATGGGTTGATCAGCGTCACTTTTTCTCTTCCTCCTTTTCCCTGCAAGTGGAGGGAAGATTTTCCTCTCTACGCTTTGCTACCTAGTAACCAACGCTTCAGACGAACGGGTGAACTGACAGGCAAATATTTGCCGAAATAGGGATTCTAATTCTATGGTATTAAAACAGGTCTTGGTGCTTTCCATTTGACTAGATAGTTTAGCAAGGTTTCGGGGGAAGCGGAGTCTATTTTTCTCGTTAGAATGTCCATTGGAAACTAGTAATGAAACCTATTACAACTATTAGAATATCTATTCGTTATTCAAACCTACTGACCCCCTTCGTTCACTAGAATCGTATTCATAGACAATTTACTGTCCAATTAAGGCCGATCAAGGAAAACCCATCTACAATCTCCAGGCAATTGGTCACAGTGTTGTAAATAATTGTTCATAGAAAACATATTTCACAGCGTTGACCGAACGCCCGCTATGCCAAAGACAACCAACCGACAATGTGCCTACAATTGTCCAACGCGACTGGATGACACTGCGTTCGTACACGTCGTTTGTTTTCAATCCCCCGACGTAACCACAGTTACTAATGGTGTAAACAACAGTTTATTTGTTTCAGCGTCCTGATACGCTGTAAAATAATTTCGTCGAACCTCTATTTTAGAATGTTTAGTAACAATGACAGAAGTAGACGGCACCGTGCGACGTTAGTAGTGCTGGCAACACTGTAGCACTGTTCTTTGTGCAAGCTACACAGCAAAATCTTCAGCAGAATGACTGGTCTGAAATATACACTCGCGCTAATGTCTATTACTGTACACTAAAAATCCATGTGTTTTTTTTCTTAGCTGTCCTAAGCCCTCCCGAGTATTTCTTGCACTGTACGATGTAAATCACTCCTATCATTTAGTTTTCACACGTGTTATGTGCTACGATGAAAACTAATGGTAGTCATGAACGTCACTGTTAGAGTTGTAAATCATGCAAGGAATCAAATGCTGTGTACAATTTGCACACTTATGGAATACGTTTATTTAATCTTATAACTTTCACAGCATATGACAGTGGATGCTTGCACTTGCTGCTATGCCTTACAATGATTTTCCCAGATCATAATGGACGGTTTTTGTTTGGTTTTGTGGGGTTTAACGTCCCAAAACAACCTGGGCTATGAGGGGCACCTTAGTGGAGGGCTCCGGAAAGTTTCGACCCCCTGGGGTTTTTTAACGTGTACTGATGTACAGTAGACGGGCCGCACAAGGGGAAACGCTAGGGGACTAACTACTAACACAATTTATTTATTTATTTATTTATTTATTTATTTATTTATTTATCATCATACCCATAGCGCCATTGTCTGGCATTACAGTGGGGGGGTTGAACAAAAAGTACACAAATGCTACCTCATGCAGGTGGTTACAAAAAAAAGATAACAATGAGATAGAACACGGAATTATTATACATAAAAAATGTCACAGCATGGAACAAAATGAATCATTTGATAATATGGACACTACTTCCTCGGGCAGCTTGTTCCATTCCGAAACCGTTTTAGGGAAAAAAGACATTTTAAAAAGGTCAGTCCGGCATCTGTATTCTTTAACTTTAAGTGGATGATCTCTTCGTAAAGACACGTAATCAGGGTTGGCTATATATTTGGTTTTGTCTATTCCAGTTCTAGAATGAAATATGTTATGAAATAATTTGAAACGCAGAACTTTCCTACGTTTTTGAAGGGAGTCCCAACCCAAAGATTTTTTCGCGCTCGTTACGCTCAAATATCGCCCATAGTTATTGAAAACAAAACGAACGGCCAAATTCTGAACTCTTTCTAGCTTTTGAACGTCAAGAAAGGAATTCGGATCCCAGACTGTGCAAGCATACTCAAGTATGCTTCTAACGTTTGTATTATACAGCAGTTCTTTAGTCTTTAAGGGGAAAAGTTTAGCGTTACATCGCAGGAAGCCTAACACACGACAGGCTTTGGCAGTAACGAAATCCACGTGACGATGCCAAGACATTGAACTGTTTAAATATACGCCAAGATATTTAAATTCCAACACTGAAAGCAGTCTGCTATTATTTATGTTATAAGTGAAAATATGGGGAACCTTCTTTTTAGTGAAACACATATGTACAGATCTTTGTAAGTTAATATGCATTCCCCAGTTCTCACACCACTGGGCCACTTTACACAAATCCTGTTGTAATGCATCACAGTCACTTTGATAGTTAATAATTCTATACAATACACAATCGTCCGCAAAAAGACGCATGTATGAAGAAATACCTGAAAAGATGTCATTCATGTAAATTATGAACAGTAATGGGCCCAAGACGGATCCCTGGGGCACCCCTGATGTTACAGCCCCCTCATGCGACTGTTTCCCGTTGACAACACATTGACGCCTAAAGCTCAAATATTCCTTTATCCACCTAATAACGTTCTCATTTATGTTGTACCAGTATAATTTTTGTATTAACAAGGAATGTGATACGACGTCAAAGGCCTTCTTAAAATCTAGAAAAATACAGTCAACAGAATATCCCTTATCCAAAGCACTTGACAGGTCATGTACAAATTCGGTAAGCTGGGTGACACACGAGTAACCACTGCGAAAGCCATGCTGATTAGTATTTAATAATGAATGTATACTAAGATGATTCATAATATTAATATAAAACACGTGCTCTAAAACTTTGCATAATACACTGGTCAAGGACACTGGTCGATAATTTGAAACAACATTCCTAGGTCCCGATTTATGTATACGTACAACATTAGCAAGATCCATTCATCAGGCAAAGAGCCGTCCTGTAATGACTTTGTGAAAAGAATTTGAAGGTACCTTGACAAAGCAAAAGCGCAAGAAGAGAGCAGGACCGTGGGTAAGCCGTCCGGACCGGTGGCACTGTTATCTTTTAAGCGTTGTAAGAGCGACACAATTCCTCGCTGATCAAATTCAATGTTCTCCATAGGTTCCGTACAGTTCAAGGCCAGGCGAAGACCGACAGGGCTACTGCTGTCCTTAGCAGAAAACACTGAGCTGGAAAACAAAACGTGTTAAAGCACTTGGTTTTCTCCAGATTATCATGAACGATACTTCCGTTGTGATCGAGTGGCGGGATAGACAATTCATCCTTTCTGTTTTTTTTTATGTACTGCCAAAATTCTTTAGGGCGATCCTGGATACGCATGTCGAAAGACTGAAAGTAGGTAAATTTAGCCTCTTTGACCGAAGCATTCATATCTTTTGTAATCTATTTTAACTGATCCATGTTATCTTGCGACGGATTTCTTTTGAAGCGCGCATATAGTTGTTGCCTGTTTTCAACGACTCTGCGCAGCGCTTTTGTAAACCATGGCTTGCTTTTGCTGCGACGTTTCGTCATCACCCATGACGGCACATATTGCTCACGCAAATCAAAAAGTTTGGCTGTCAGTGTGCGCCACAACTCATCAACGCTGAGTGAATCAGACAATGTTTCGTACACATCGACATAGGATTCAAGTGCCCGGGCTATCTCGGGGAAATTTGCTTTTCGATAACTGTAAATGCGCCGATTGCCACAGTCTTCAAGTTTAACATACTGGAAGTTCATTTCTGCTAAAACACAACTGTGATCACTGACACCGGGCACTACAACGGTAAAATAAGCTGCCGATGGCTGGTTAGTCAATAATAAATCTAAAACATTGTTACCACGGGTTGGCTGCAGCACTAATTGGGATAAGCTAAATGAATTGCATAGATTTAACAGTTCTTTGCCTACTGCAGAATTGGCTCTAGACGGAAGACATCCTGAGCTCCAGTCTAATTCAGGAATGTTAAAATCGCCTCCAACAACTAAACAGTCAGTTTTAACAGTTTCAATCATATCAGTTAGGTCGCTGATGGGTTCAAGCTTACTTCCAGGTGGCCTGTAAAACGAGCAAGCGGATAGTAATTTACTATTTAGAAGTCTAATTTGAGCCCATACTGCCTCACATGTCCCCACATCCATTTCCATCTTACGAGACCTAACTAAGACGTCCACCAGGATAAATACGCCTCCTCCGGGCCTGTCTCGATCCGTTCGATAGCTGATATAGTTACTCGGAAAAACTTCGCTATCGCTAACATCCCCATCCAGCCATGATTCACATCCGATCACAACAGAAGGTCTCGCCATGTCAATTAGACCATGTTGCTTGTCCACTTCATTCTTAATACTTCTGCAGTTTAGTGCTAGAATCGACAAAACATAGTGATCCAATGTATTTGAGAGAGTGCATCTAATGTGAAAATTATTATTTGCCATGTCACATTTGGGATGAAAATTACCTCTCGAGGAGAGAAGTATTCAATTAACCTCAGGCTAGGCGTAAATGCAGACTAGCTATGGTCAGATGTGCTGGTTAACCCCATTGTCTCTCTTCGGGTCCCATGGTCACCGCCGCGATTGCTGCAATGCCCCGATATGCACTCATTCCCAAATCGCCTATAGGTAGCCGCTCCGCGGAATAGCGCCAGTGGAGAGATCAGACATCCTCATAGCATCTCCCAGCCCCTCTCATCAAACCTCATCAGGGTGGATACCAAGGGGTGAGGCTATCCCAAGGAACGAGATAACTAATGTGCGGGTCCGAGTGCGAATCGGCAGGGCACCAGCGGAATCCTCACCCTATCTCACTGGCGGACAAGATAAGAGGGCCATGGGACACAGCGACATTATTAAATATCATAAACAAGCAAGGGTGTAGTACTCCCCGCATCACAAAACGTTGACACCTGAGGGAAGCTTAACCTGGTAGGTGAACTCAGACTAACACTACATCTCGCCAAAGCTCGTCAGCATTTTTCATCCCGCATTCCCGGCACAACGTGGCCAACACCACCATCCGCAAACGGAAACGGATCTGCGTCACTCCGTATTGGCGTACCCAGCTCTCGGGACAGTTTCCTTCCCACTAACTTCCCCGCCCATCATCTGGTAGGGGAGGCCCTACAGGCCGAGGGCCTGGAGATTCAGATCGCCCTGGTTTTCCGGAACCGGTCTAAGGCTGCCTCCAGAGGCCTGTTGGAACAGGAGACCCTCCTGCAAAGGACATCTTCGCTTTCGTTTCTTCAAAAAAGTTATTCTGTCTTTCTCTCTCTTATGCACACTTTTCTTTAGTGAAATGGCGCCCTTTATTTCTCTCGCGCTGCCGGCCAATACGAGTGCTCCGAGCAACCTTCACAGTTAGATGTTTTCTTGAACCAGCATCCCGCTCCCAGAAATAAGGTAGCAGACAACTCCCGAATTTCTTGCATATCAACAAGAGATTACTCTTACTTTACGCGTGCCGTTGTAGCTGTGACCAGAAACAGGGATTGGTCGAAAAGGTGGCTACGTCAAAGTGGAGCGCCGGATTTGATAATTGATTCAAACTTGAGAAAAATGAGAATTAGAGGCTCTCAACATGACACAAACGTTATTATGACATATAAGGGTATGAACCAAATGAATTGTGCTGAAAAGAAGGCTGGGTTAGCCAGGAATTGAACCCTTCGCCTTTGGGATGCGACTCATGGTACTGCTAGGCCAGGCAGCTGCATGGGTACGAAATGAATAAAGCCGGGATTTATTGTAAGCCTTCTGGTCTTTCACATAATGATTGCTATTGTGAAAGAGAACACATTGTCCGTGTCTGCGTGTGAAAGAGGAACCCGTTCCGCGTTACGCACTTAAAGGGTCTGTGACCACCCTCTGATAGAAAACACTCTCTACCCCTCTCGGAGCGAGCCTCCTCTCCTTCCGTTCCCTCCTCGAGATTTTTCTCTCCCGCTCCTCGTCGAGTAGGCTCGGCAAGGCAAAATCACCCCTTCCTTCTCCGATGTTAGCCGGAGGCGTGGTGTCTGTGGAGTGCGTCACATGTATACGTCATGGTCCCGCCTTCAAT
Source organism: Amblyomma mixtum (assembly GCF_055824585.1). NCBI lineage: Eukaryota > Metazoa > Arthropoda > Arachnida > Ixodida > Ixodidae > Amblyomma > Amblyomma mixtum. Next base: position 117,003,447 of record NC_143013.1, read on the forward strand.
AGAATTCGTTTCTTGGTTTTTGCTACTGGGTCTATTAGAGCGGAAGGGGGGGGGGGGGGGGGGGTTTCGCCGCTAGACTTGTTAGCGAGCGCATCCTTTCATACATCTGTTTGTCATTCTCAGTTAGCGAGCCACATTTTCATTTTTTTAGGCCTCCCCACCGTTTCACGAGCGGAGAGGCGGAAGTCGGTTGTGTTCGAAACACAAGGCGAAGCGCGGACCCCGCAACCGCCTGTTTGCTTTTCTCCGTGCGTGTTTGTGTGCTGTGTGTTTGTCTTTTCTCCGCGCCAAAGCCCATGTCATTCATTGAAGTCAAGGCGTACGCAAGATGCACGAAGGATAAGCGGTGTGTGTGCGGAGCGGTCAAGTGGGCGAGCGGGGAAAAGGCTCTGCTGCACTAGTAATTAAAACCTTGTTTTGGGGAGCTTGCACAGAAGAAAAAAAAACTGAGAAGGGAGCGCGCACGCAGAGCGTCTCGTGACGTGATCACGATTTGGAGGGGGGGGGGGAGCGAACCAACTCACTTTTTATGGCTACGGCTCAAGGCTGTCGCCGTACGCTCCCTCCGCAGTTTTTTTCTTTTTTGGTTGTTGTTCCTTCATGTGGGTTTGTAGGCATGAGGCAAAACAGAAGGCGCTGCGGAAAGCGTTGTGCAGACGACGCGACACCAAGGCTACGCCCAACCTTCTCCCGTCAGTCAGAGTGCCTTTAGCGAAAGTAACCCCCGTGTCGTCAAGGGGGTTTAGAGTAGTGGGGCGGGGACATTTTTGTTGAAGGAAAGAACGAGCGGGCTTTGATTACATTTTTGCAACTTTTCGGGCGCGCATGGCTCTAGTATTTTGCAGAGGTTATCTTCGATGCCTCATCTTTGCAGTGGGCTTGTTTTTCAAAAATGTCTGGACCCTGGTCAGTGGCCCTTTTAAGAGGCGAAGCTTAAGTGTAATCTCTCGCTCATGTATTTCAGTAATTGTGTGGCATAACCCGTTGTTGAGTGTTTCGAAAAAAATAGTAATACACAGAGCATGCACAAAATAAGCAGACAAAACATTTGGCTGACGGCAGCAAAATCTTCTGTGGTCATGAAAGCAATGAGATGGTATATTTTTATTTTCGCCGAGAAACCGAACTTTTTCTCGGGTCTGATGACAACTTTGTAGAAAAAAGAGCATAGTTCAACAAGGAAGCGACTTCCAATTACGTTCTTACGCATTTTCAACTAACCGATAAAACGAAAGACTAATTCGTTTGCAAGTTTGAACGCAGACAGTCAAGAATATATTTATAGTCCTCTTTACGCCGCCACAGTCAGATAGAAACGTCTCTAACTCGCAAAGCTTGCAAAATATTTAGCATACAACCAGCAAATTTTGACCATTGGAACACCTGCAATAATGTGTGTGTAGCACCAAAGGTAACCATAAGTTCACAATTTGCAAACCTTGCGTCACATGAAAGTTCCCGCGATCACTAAGTGGGAGCCTAATCACGAGAAAACATTAGTACATTGCAGCATTCTGCACGTTGAATGAGCCTCACGTATAGAGTGCACCTTTGCATAGTGTCACTAGTAATGACCGTTATTTTGTGAATATGTAATACCGTCAAACAAGCGGAAACACTACAAATCCGGTAATGATTGCAGAACGCTACATGGTTAGAGAACGACTGAAGTCCATCCTGAAGAAAGGCACAAAAATCTATGTGCTCAAGTCTCCTGTGATTGTGCGCAGCAAGTAATAAGTAGTGCCCACCAGGAAACTGCCATACTGCAGTACACACCATCCCACCACAGCTCAGATTTCTGCAGGTAAAAGTTGGCTTATGCAAGCACCGTCAAAAACAGCAAAGCGTCATTAAGGTCATAACAGTGTTGAAGCAGCCAAAATTAAAGACCATCATCAGTGACAACGCTTAAAAAATAAAAGTTAAACATTCAACGCCCCAGAAAAAAGCAAAAAGAAAAAAAACGAAAAGCTATAGTCCCTTTGTCAGGTACATTCTGTCATTGTGGACATGTCGTTTCCAACCTTGCAGCCGAACTCACGAGCGAAGTGGCGGAAGAGCCTCAGAGGGTCTTGGCACTTGTGCTTCCCGTCAGACGCGCCGCACTGCGCCATGCACCAGAAGATGAAGAACATCCTCCTCCCCGTCAGCGATTCGTAGCCATCGAGTCTGTACTGATAGCCGCCGTCGGTGGCATCGACAAAGGCCCTGAACGCCGCGGTTAGGGACATGACCCTCTCGGCAAGTTCTCGCCTCGAAATGTGGGGCCAGCCGGGCCTCTTGGGGGTAGCCGCCGTAGCAGAGAAGACGGAAGGGCTACGCTGACACAGGGCTTCGGTGTAGACCCTGGCCCGCGTATTCTCATCAGCATCGCGAAGCCGCATGGAGACGAGGGCGGCCATGGCGTCCCCGATCTCGGACCCCAGAGCCCCGTACTTGACTGCCGGTGGTGCCTCGGCGCTGTAGAAGGGTGGCTCCAATGCGGTGGGCAGAAGCTCGAAGCGTTTCTCTTCGGTCAGGTAATATAAACGCACCGTGCCGTTCCAACGGAAATTTGCAGCGCGTGTATCGGCCGGCGTCATTCGTCTTGCGACAGCGACACTCTGGATGTTGTCGAAAATACTTGGCTTCTGGTCCGGGAAGTGCCTGAAGAGCCCGTTCAGCTGTTCCTCCTGGGATTCGATGACGAAGCTTAGCGGAGCACTTGAGGTGCTCGGAAATGGCGTGTTCTGGTCCAGGGACTGCTGGCTCTTGTCGAAGAACTCCTTTAAAGCCCCCGACGATGAGAACTCTTCACGGAAGAACTTGCGCACATGCCTTACTAGGGCGGTCACGTCGGCGACCTCGTGAGCCGAGAATTCTTCTCTGATGTAGGTTGCGTAGAAGGCCAGACCCATGTAGTGGTGCGAGAGTGCCCCACAAGCCAGCACGTGACCCTGAAGAGCTTCGCTGCGGGACGGGTAGTAGAAGTTGATGACCTCGGGTTTGGTCAGCAGAGAAAGTCCTTGCACGGTGGCCCAGCCCACATAGTAAGCCATCTGGGACTCACTCAGGTTGGCCACCAGAGCGAAAAACTCGCTGAAGAAGAAGACGTTGTCAATGACGAACCTGAGCGCCGTGGTGTCGTTGGGGCTGACAGATTTGAAGTTCTCACGAAGCTCATCCTTCCATTTGGACCTGGGCAGTGACGAATGTCAAGCTTCATGGTTCAGAACGACAACATTGGTTGTTGCAAAGAATAGTTACGCTAACAGTCGAAAGCGGCAAGGAAAGAAGTATATAAGCGTTAACAACGTCAATACCACTTACTTTTTTAGCGTCAATTAATGGAGTGATGTACAGGGCTTCCCAAAACAAGACCAATAATAACAGGCAAGGATACTGTTGTGACCAACAGACAGCAATAGACTTTTTTAGTTGAGTGGGAGGGTCGGAGCCCCTGAAAAGGCAGCAGGTAAACCGCGACGGATGGCCAAGAGCTGATGCGTCGCGGCAACCCAGTCAGGCCGCTGGATGAGCGGAGCCTGAGGGCACGGCTCTGAGCGGCGCAGCGTGGCATCCTATCGCTCCTCGGTAGCGATTAAGGGGAAAAGGGTGATAAAGCAGGCCCATATGATGAGGGATGGCCGGTGCGTAAAAGCGGTGGTAAAGTCGGTAATATTTGGTGATCTGGTAAAAGGTGTCCTAGCGGTCGCTTTATAACCTAGCCCCGTGTTGGCGATAGGTGCCGGGCACCTCCCTGCTGTGGAAATATGGGAAGAAATCTATAGAATGATACAGCTCGTCTTGAAAACGTTCCCTCCCATCGCTCATTGAAAAGTGCTCATTTAAAGTGCCCATTTCAAACACGTAAATAAAGAACAATTGCAACAAATAAGACTTCACCAACAAACGTAAGAACGGAATTTATATCTCTCTAGTCACAGGGATGTGCAAAGGACACTGAAATCGAACACGCTATGTAATTTTCATTACTGCTTAGCAAAAGAGAAAATCACTGCCACAATATCTGGTTCCATTCAGTTACACATGCATTAAGCTGCGCTGAGCATGACCACCTCTGCCACGTTAATGTGACCGTAGTTTCTGCACCCTTGCAGCTAGGGCTTATGCGTATGACGCATGAGCAACTCCTGAGAATTGTTCGCGCCAAAACACGACTTTAGTTGTTCTATCTGCGGCCTCGTTTCATAATCACATTGAGAAGATGTTGCTTACGAGCGTGACGGTCAAGTACGTTCATTATACCCGAGAATATGATATAGAAGTTAGTTATATCCCGATTTCATGTTAAGTTTCGTTATATGCGATGTTAACACATGAAAGACCGTTGTCCGTGATGGCATGCTAAGGTTCCTTAGATCCGAGGTAGTATACTGGTTTGTACGGGTAGTATATAAGTTCTGAAGTGCTACCGTCCACTGGGTACTGGCAGACGGCGGTCGCTATTTTCGCTTGCATACATCCTTCTAGTGCTCGGGCATTCATAAACAACCAAATGAGTGATAACATGCAAATGTTTACAAGCCTGCCCGGGTGGCGGTGCATTCATAGTAGCACACCGTTTGCGGGCTATAAATCCGAGCCAAACATAACTGCTCTTGAAAGTAGATCAATTTTAGCTCCGAAATAACTCGGCAAAAAAGCGCCGCATCTGATGATGGCAATAAGGGAGTAATTACTCATTGCCATCCGCCCAAGCGCACCCATGCGGCTACAAAGGAAAGCTATCCAGCTTTCTCAGAAATTTCACAGTTAAAGAAAAATTCGTCCTGGTCCGGGGTTCGAACCCGACACCACTGCGAAGTTTCTGAGAAAGCTGTACAGCTTTCCTTTGTAGCCGCATGGCTGCGCTTGGGTGCATGTCAATGAGTAATTACTCCCTAATTGCAAATCTACTCCACCATGGTTGTTCCCCTAAACATTTGACCAACCTGGGGATGGCCTCGCCAGCCAGATTGAGGATGTCGTCGAAAGTCCCGTTTTTGATAATCCCGCCGTCTGCAGCGGCGTACGCTTGTTGCAGCACCGGCACTACTTGAGTCTCCATAGCGAGCAAGTCGTTGTAGGAGAGGACATCGGTGGACGGCCCTGTTTGGCTGAAGGTGTCCACCATGTGCCTGAAGTAGGACTTGTACTCGCGGCCGTCATTGGTACCGCTGCCGACCGTGGCTCGCCTCCGCCCGAGCAGGAATGCGTAGAAGGGCGCCGGCGTCACCACGATGTGCCCTGGGCGTGCCAGCGAGAAGAGGATGACGGGTGCCCAGTCTAGGACAGCGGACATTGCGAAGCAGATGCGGAGCAGGTTGGAGGCGTTGCTCAGCCGAGGCCAGAAGACACCGAAGTCGGCCAGCAAGCGTTTCACAATGCTCAGCTCTCGCTCGCCACCCGTCGTGTAAATCTGGGAACACGACTGGTAGAACTGCGCGGCCTTTTGCACCGCACTCTGGTTCTGCGCCGGCACGGCAGTGTGGAGGTTCCTGTCAGAGACGCGTTGGATGAACCTGCATAGGGATGAACTGCGATGGTCAGGCGTGTTAAATGCGAATCGCCGATCTTCTAATGCAATGTACAGTGCACCGAGTGCCTAGTCATTGCCTAGTCACGCTAGTCACTTTTGGGAGCCCTACACTTAAGAAAACATTTCAAGATGTGCGGGGATAGAAAGCAAAGCTTTAAGATTTATCTTCAACTCGTACTCCAGAACCCGATAAGTGTCTGAACTTACAAACAGGGCCGGGCTAACATCTGTGAAACAGAAAATGCAGTTTAAAAGGCTCATATTCTATTTATATTTGCTCTGTGGTGACTATAAGGCCAATCTAGACCGATACGTCAAACCACTGAATACTTGTGGCAGCAGAACGAAAAATTCTAAACATATCACATGGCTAGATTTTAGAACATATTCTTTCAAATATTCTTTTTTGGTTCGCACTATTGACGAATGGAATAAATTCCCACAAAAGGTTGTTCAGTGTTCGGATTGAAAAGCTTTTCAAAACGCACTCACGAAATTTTTCTGACTGTTTTGAACTACTATGTTTTCGACCCGTATAACAGGTCATTTGGTCTTAATCCTTAAAATTTATTGTCTGCTGTTTTCGCGTGCTTGGGGCACTGTATTGTTTCAAATTGCTTGCGTATTCCTCGTATCCCTCCTATGTATTCCTTCTGAGGTGGTGATCTGTTGATGTATTGCATCTTGATTTTGATTATTTATTTCCGCTACATTCGTGACTTTCATTTGTCAATGGTTTAAAGGAAACCAGTTTTGATGAGTTTCTGTTATGTTGTGCTTTTTCTGTAAATGCTATGCACTGAATTGTCCCATGTCTGATTGTACATTGTAGCTTTGTATTGTGTTTTATATTTTTCAACATTCGCAACTCCTGTTTTGGAATAAGCTGACAGTAGGAATAAAGAAATAAATATAATGATCAGTGTTCAGGGCCTCATTGAGTTCGTACAGACCGGTGTGGAAAGTTTGCCACTAAAAGTATGATCTGGGCTAGTGTCGGCGGTGACACTATTGCCGGTTCTTGTAGGTGTGCTCAGATCATTACATACGGACAGGCCGAGCAACTGAAGGGTGTTGCGCAGTTCCGCAGTTCCGCTCCTGTCTTGTTGGTGCGTGTGTACCCCCAGCCTACATGTGCGCAGTTGAAGGCCCCTAATTAAGCACCCTACAATGGAACTGCAGGAGTTTTGCCTCAAACGACACCCCTTGATATAGTAGCACTTCAGGATGCTGGCACAAATTTATCGCATGCAGGATACGCTCTGGTATCCTCTGACATCTCTCCAAACCCCAGAATTACCACGTATGCTCAACATTTTGTACCATACACTTGTCACGTACTAACCTCGTCGGTAGCTCACACATTCCTAGAATTAATCCCCTCCACTCGCTGATCTCACCCCCTTTTCATCCTCAACGGTTACCTCCTTCCGAAGCAACCGGTCTCAGGTTCAATTTCTCTCATTAAAGCCGCCTCCAAGGCTGCAAAAAAGGACCTGCCGTTGGGTGCGTCCACGGGCCTCGGCGCAGACTTCCGGATACCGGTTGCTCCACAGTCTTCACGGGCCTGGCTTCACCCGCTCATCATCTGCTCACACCTCTCATCGGGAAGGCAAGCTGTTTACATTCTCTTCTCTGTTCATCCCTTCTGCCACGCCCATCGCCGTGTCCTGAGTTTCATCGACACTGCCATTGTTTTAACTCGCGATCTGGACGATCGCTCGGTGAACGCGAGTCATGTGACGGACTAGGAGACGATCAAGCGAAATGTGACGCAGGCAGGAGTGCTCGTGCTAGGCTCGATGCTATTAAAATCATATTGTAACGTGGCGGCCAGCCGAAGAATGAGGCATGGTGAACCATGAACAAGAGATGATTTAATGGCCGCTGGCCTAGCGCGAGCACTCCGTCCCGCGCCACTGCCAGCTTCATCTTCCTCGTAACATTACCCCGGGGCCCCCGAGCGATCGTCCCGATCGTAAACTGAGGAAGACGTGGACAAAGGGATGCGTGATTCAGCGATGGTGTTCATTGCAGAAAAAAAGTGGCAAGGTGATGAAGTGCTGGCCGCCACAGTGGATGAGATGATCGAAGGATGAGTCCCGGTCCACGAAGGGTGCCAGGAGCAGACGGCTGAGGTCCGTGGACGCAGCGGACGGCAGGGGCAGGGGGGTGGTGTCTTTACGTGCGGGTCTTGGGTCGGTCGGTTCTCGGGTCGGTCGGGTCTCGGGTCGGTCGGGTCTTGAGTCGTCGTGTCTTGTGGTCCGGGCGGGGGACGAGGCTGGGGTGAGCGGCGAGGTCGGTTCAGGTCAGGCGGGCTGGGGCATGGCCGGGCGGCGCGGACCAGGCACTCACGGCCGACGTCCGCGGCAGGCGCAGGACACCGAAGCTCCGGGACCAGGATGGCGATGAAGGAACCCCAGCACCTCACACCAAATGTAACGTGGCGGCCAGCCGAAGAATGAGGCGTGGTGAACCATGAACAAGAGATGATTTAATGGCCGCTGGCCTAGCGCGAGTGCTCCGTCCGGCACCACTGCCAGCTTCGTCTTCCTCGTAACAATATCATCGCCATCTGTCATCACGTATAGTTCTTCGGCTTGCCGTCACGGATCAATATACGCTCGCAAGGAATATTTTTGTGGTTCCACGTCTCGATCTACGAAAAAGACCTCACTTTGATAGCAATTCAGTTAAAACTCACCTTAACAGAAATAAAACACGACTACGTCTTTACAAGCGTGCACTTCATAGATGAGTGCGCATAGGGTACGTTGCTTATTGCCCACGTAGGTAATTGCATGCATGTTATGCATGTTATACAAATGAGCTTTGGAGAGGACGAAGTAGGAAACGCTCCAGGCGGAGGAAAAAGAGCAGAGGAAAGACGCCGTAATGAGTCAAAAACCGCATCCTATTGCTTCCATGTTCCGCATGTTCATATTCCGCATTCCTTCCATGTTCATTGCTCACTGTTGCGTTACTTCAATCGAAAAGGAATTCATACCTGCACCACTTGCACCCAACGTTTCGCGGGTGAGCCCTCGATACTATTTTTCAAACGTGTAGTGTGATACCACAAATATCAGAACTTACGAATGACGTTCGAGCACTCTCGCAGGCCAAAGGAGGGGGCTTAACTGGTGCCAGCTGCCACACATTCATTTGGTGTGCTGAAAAGCAGTACACTGGATGCTGCCATTAAATGAAGGAAAAGCTCCTGCTCACATTTTCAGGGCAAGTACTTTATGAATGCTCATAAAAAATGGCTCAGAGCACAAAAAACAGGCCTCTAACGATACCTGTCTGCTTCTAAGAAACTTCCACTTGTGGCTGCCAATTGCACTATGAGAGAGCAAATTTAAGAATTTTTTTTCCGCCTCAAAGTAAGCACGCGCGAACTGCTTTGTCCACGTGGACCCCAGTGCTGATTATTATCTCGCATTTATTAAGAACAAAGTTATTACTGTCCGAGCCGCAACTTTGAAGGTCCTGAACGTTGCGCCGTTACCTCTAAACCAGCGGAACAGTGTGACGTCATACCACGTGGTTCGTCACAGCTCGCCGCCGCGGCGGATCTTGCCGCTCGCCTGATCACGTGACGCGCAATACACAAGCGCGGCAGCTGCGCTCGCTCCCAGTACTCCGTCGCGCTCCGCGACACCACGGAGGCAGGTCAATCACGCAAAACAAGGTGTAATCTTGCTTAACAAGACATTTTGATCTTCTTACTTGGAATAACAAAGTTCAACCACTGGCAGTTTTTAATATCCGCCTTCATTTCACGAATAGAGCATATAATTTTTGAATGCAGCTACCATAACTGAGACAATTACCATGACAGCTACGGCGAGTTCAGAGCCTCTGACGAATTATTAACCTATCCCAAGAGCTCAGCCTAACTCACTGTCTTTATGACACTTGTGGTAAACACCACCACGTACCATATCGCCACTAACACAGGCGCAGCCAGTCAAGCTGCTCTTCCTTGAACGGGTCGCGGTCGTGCCAACTCAGATTCGTGCATGGATGGCACCTCTATTAGCATGCTATTTTGAAGCGGGGAGTTGAGCCAGCCACAAGAAGTGCACGTTGAAACGTACTTCTGGTATATGCCCTCCTTCATTGTGTAGAAGTGCTGGGCGTCCCATCTCGAACAGACGTGGCTGTAGAAATCTTCGCAGGGGTTCGCCGAAACGTTCAGCATTTCCAAGAGAAGCTGCAAAAGCATGCTCGGTGTTTACAGGGGAACACCAACCTTTAAGGTTCCCAAGAAAAGGCGCGGTGAGTACAAAGAAATAGTAGTCGTGCTTTCCCCTTTTATTCAGTACCCTCTAACAACAACAGCAGCTACAACAATATAGTCTGGCATACTGCGTTGAAAATTGTATATATTTTGTGATGAGTACATGTAAACTATTGTCACTATTATACCGCGAGCCCGGTATCCTTTAGACAGGCAGGCTTTGATTCATGGAGTAATTGATTATTGGATTGAATCATTGATGAATGGATTGGTTGATTCATTCATGCGTTATATCCTTATTCACTCATTTGCCACGCCAAATGTAAATCGCGAGCTCTAAGACGCGCACTATAGTTAAACATCTAAAATCATGTCGGCCACAGGGAATCCCTGAACGGGTACCTCAATCTGATTACAGGGACTGTTTTGCATATTCTTTCTCTCTGAATGCATTTATACTCATTACAAGGTGAGCTTCGGTCAGTCTCATTTTCTGGTTGTCCACAAGAAATCCTGAAATATCTGAAGAGCATTTAGGCACGCTGTTGGCACCTTTTGGTTAAAACAGCAGCAGGTGGCAATAACACACACTCAACCGCGTCCACGAGGCTCGAGGTGGGTCGCACCAAGTAATGCTACGCTTCAAAAGTTTAAACCACTTTTCCCCCTATTCAAGCTCAGCTATGAAAGCCGATATTTGCATAAATAAAGAAGCCTCCGAAAGCAGAGCAGCGGTTACTGTTCCTTTACGCTACTTCGCACCTTGTTACCCTCTTCAAACAGCTGCGCTGCTTCCGAAGGCGCCTTATCACAAGATGTCTCATGTGCATCACCAAAACAATTCTTTATTGCGCATAATCTGGTAACCCCATCTCCACCGCTGAAAGTACGTTTCGGCGACACACGAATAAAATAATCTACTTGCGTTCGCATCGAAATGAATTCTCAAGGGACTGTGACAAATGCAAGAAGACTCAGTTAAAAATCTAGGAGCTTTTTTTTCATTTGCATGAAACACATTCCTCGGCTGCCCGCTTTCATTGGACCTTCGCGTGTGCAATGTACGCAACAGCCAGGACAAAAATGCGCTGGCCAAAATAAAGCATGTATCTTCTGAGAAGGTAGAAACATCAAATTTTCATGCTGGCTTCCTCCTCGAACCTTCTTGCCCATTATTGCAACAAACTACAACCAACTACGACCAAACTGCAACTGTGTCTTTAGTATCCGCTATAATTTTCAAACGCCCTCCCCTCGCAAGCATTCAGTCACTTCACGTTAGCACACTGGGTCAATCCTAGATGCTGAAGATGGAGGAATAGTAAAAGCAGGAATAGGAAATTTAGATTCTTCAGATTCAATGCAGGTGGCCCCATAACCTTTGTACACTAAAGGCCATGTCTTCTAAAAGAACGGCGGCCCCATTGCGCTATTCGAAAGTTTCCATACAGGGACTAAGGTTCCAGTTACGACATCATGTCCACACATCCACACATCCCCAGATGAGCACTAATAGACGAAACCATTAGCTCCTGCTATATGAGTCACCCTATCCGGTACATAAATCTCTAACTGCCGAGATGTCGGTAGCTCGGATGCGGTTAGCGTGAGCAGTTCAGCAGTACAAGCCCCATCGCCCATAAACAATCTACTCGACACGTTCACAGGCGCAGCTGATCTGCACGCAAACCGCGAGTTGGAGCCGAAGCACGAAGGCGCCTTAGATTCCTCACGAACCTTTGCGTAGGAGCGGCACACGTCGGTGCGGCATATCGGCTTCGTCCTGGTGACGCCGTAGAAGAAGAAGACGCACAGCATGACGACGAAGATCAGGCAGGCCAGGGCTTCGAGCGCAGTGAGGAGGTGTTCGCGCTGCACGCGTGTCAGCTGCGGGCCGGGGTTCAGCTGGCGCACCGTGGACGAGGAAGAGGCCATGGTGGGCAGGCTGGTGAGCAGCTCGTGCAGGCCTTCTTCGTCCACGCACTGGGCCTTCTTCTTAGGGGCCGCCACCTGCCATTCCACCGAAGAGAGAGAGAAGGGAAGGGGTGGCTAAAAAATGCATGTGTACTGGAGAACAACGTATTGTCAGTCATACAAGTGATGCCCATTTCATGGCTCCTTCTGTTCATAGCTACCATTCAGCACCCGCTAAGGACTACAGCTTTTGTGTTGTCTGCGGTAATGGAGCGGCGAAACTTTAGTGATATCAGTAATTCGTTATAGCTTCTAGAAGGACAAGTTGTTCTGTCAGGCTGCGCGGTAAATGCCGTTAATTTACTGCAGGCATTACCATTTCCTACCCGCGTGGTGACAGCGCAAGACTACTTTCTTTAAGTGAGAATACCCGATTAGCCCCGAAGGTAAGCTGCTTCACATGTATCCTGACCGAAGAGGAGTGTGCGAATCTGACACCATGTCGAGGAGACTGCTCTCAGCATTTGCTTTCTACAGCTTGACCGCACAGGCCTTGCACAGAAGTTTTTTTTTTTATGGTAGCTTACTCGTACCTATGTAAAACGGAGGTACCTGTGTAAAGCAGTGAAACCCTTGAAGATGCAGCTCGTTACGCTCTTGACCCTCGCTATCCATTCTAGCTAATGCTCGCACAATGGTGTTCTGTACGGTGAATTTGCTTACCTTTCTAGCTTTCGATGAACTTTTCGCAGCCTTATCGTCTCGAACGAATACTTTCACGTCCGGTGGGCGAACTCGCTTTGAATATAGAAAGAAAGGAAAGTTTTCGACACCGTGCATAGCCTATATTACGCAGTTCAATCTGTACACATATCAGTAATAACTGTCAGCTCAGGGAGAGCAACAAACACATGGAAGTGGACTTGAAGAATGGCTGGGCCCCGCACTGCATAGGCACCAAGAATTCACCAGGTGTCTTGCGTTAATGTTATGTAATACCAGCGAAGAAAGTGCGTAGGAGAGATAAAAAGCGATGAAAACGATTCCTTAGCAGAACTTAAAACAGGAAAAATTAAGCGCACCGGCATGGCCATCAAGAACAATGGGAACGCACAAGCCACGTTAAGGGTGGAATCCGTTAGCACTAGATTTCACAAGTGCCGCAGCTTCTGTTGCCTCCTTTGCGTGCGTTTGGGTCAGCTTCTTTGCAATAGTATGTCAATAAGCCGCCAAAGTCGGACTGCGAGCTGTGGGTATGCGCTATGCTGTGACGGTGCTGTCATTTGCATATATAACATTTTTTTCTGGTTTTTGTTTTAGATTCACAATCCGGACGGCAGGTTGTGATGACGTCACAAGCGTCACAAGATCACGTGACCTCTCTCAACCGATCATTATTTTAATTGGCACCTGCCACGGTGGACAGGTTCCTCACAATCCGGTGGACTGCAGGGTTGCCACCTGCGACAGGTCACGTGACCTGTCTCGATCAATTAGAGAATTTTGCCTCGGATATCGGCTGCTATTTGGAGCGACAGCTTTATTGCTGTCGTATTACCAAGGAGGATAACGTAGAAATGCAGTCTTGATACGTGCGCCGTCCTAAATATTTCTTTTTTAATTCACGCTTCCATGGTGTTGCGCATTGGAAAGCAGCAAGCAATGTCTTCTGTAAGACTACTGCTTTATTGAACGCTAGCGGCTATCGGCATTCCTCCCAGGTTTGCACTATAGTGATTTTAATGAGCCGGTGGTCATGGTGCTGAAGTGGATGCCGTCATGCATGTTCTGTGGCGCTTTACCGGTTTAAGTGACGCAAACGGGTGCACTGGGACGCTGTGAGTGCGTGCGTGCTGCGATGTATCTCGCTTCACAGGCGTGCGTAGCACTCGTCTAAACGACATCAGACTGAAAAATGCCATTCCAGAACAATTAATTAACTACTGCTTCGCGCAAAAAGCAGCGCACGAAGCTAGAATAGAAAAACTGCTGAAGCTTCGAAGCTATGCAGGTGCCCTTTTTGACTTCGAAAACCGGACTTCGGAGAAAACATTGGAATATCCAGCCGTATATTCAAAACCCGAATTAACGAATTCGGGATCTGACAAGAATACAATCATCCATTCGTTACTCCATTCGTTAGGATAATGGACACCCGAGTGCAGCTTTAGGCGCCGACAATTAACCTAAGCGCAAAGCGTACACTTGCGGATCAATATCAATTTGTAGATCACGAGAGCCGGGAGCGAACTTAGTTCGTGCAGGACCGGAGCCAGCAGTCAACATGCGCAGTATCCGATGAGTGGGAGGCCACTTAGACGCCTATCTCGCATATCTCCCTTTCAGCTTGCGTGCGCCAAGACAAATATTTTGGTTTCCTCACGACTCACGTGGCTCGTGACCATCTGTCACTTTTGGTGCGGTACCGGCACAAAGTGCGTATACTTATTCACTGCCGTACCTACGTTTTCACAAAGGGCTCTATTTTTGTCTCAAATGAAGTTGAAGTGGAGCAGTTAAAGATGCGTTATATTAGCTGCGCGTCGATTCCTAGTGATCCGGTCTCTACCCTTGAACGTCCAGGCCAGACAGCGAACACCCTCACCTTACTCGCAGTCTGACCGTCGTCCTTGCCTTGGGACGAAGACGGGGGGACGTTGTCTGCCGTCCCTCTCTGGGCAACAAGACCACCACAAAAATCAAAACAGCGCGGCTCACTGGTAGAACATTACAGCATGCAAATCATTTTATTTCACCGCCTTCTTTGTTTGCCAGCCTGCCTCTTGCCCATATTACTACTTCCTTTTAACGAACAAAAAATTGTGGGCAAGTAGGACAGGAACAGACAAAAGACGACAAGCATGTACATGCGCCGAGGGGGGCGGGGGAGTCTTTTTACTGCTACTCCATTATGCAAGGCACAAGATAGGGCTTTGTTTGCAGGAAACGGAGGGATGTGATGTGAATCCGAAAGAGTGTTTCTTGCAGCAGCAGCAGCCTAGTGCTTACTAGCGTAATAGTGTATGCGTTAAAAGCTGGCGAGTAGAACCGAGCATCAACCAAGTCGCTCTGCTTGATTCCAACGATAGGACCTAGCTAGTTAAACGTAACACGCTGGTTAAACAGCCGTACGACAAAGTAGTTACCCAAGTGTACACGAACAAAGGCTCACCAGAAACTGGACGTTACGTTAAGCCGGGCAACTTTCATATGCCTCATACCATTTGATCAAAGACGAGAGAAAAATGAACGGTGCTCGAGCAGCACCTTGTCCAAGCAGTTTTTCGCTGTTGCGGATAACCGAGCCACAGGAACCAGATCTTTAAGGACCAATGTTCGAACCTGTCAGCGTTGTCAGCACAGTTCTTACCCTGAGGAACAGCAGCCTTGAGATTGAGCTTGCGCTCGAGCTGCGTGGCATGTAGTGCCACAGGAGGTCAGAAACTGTCTGCATAAAGAAAGAGAGAAAAAAAAACATTAATGTCTCGCTTTGCTATACATCTTACGTTCCGAAAGTCTAGTTCTGCTTTCAATCGCAAGGTGTCTCAATGAGCTTTCTTTGATAAACGCACGAAGACTGCGCAGCGCATTTTCCAAGAACATGGCGAATCTTCACGTTGCCACCACGGTAGATAGCTAAAAAGGGTACATAAAAGAACACAGGCCGGATGTAGGCTTCGTCTGAGAATAAAGATCTTACTTGGTACGTACTTCATACCAAGTACGTAGATACGTACTTGGTAAGTCATGTAAACGCAACTTCAGTGCAACAATAGCAAAAAAATGTCCTTCTTTGGGAATCACTAGAAGAGCGGAGAACTAAGCTGAGGCTCAAACACTTCCATAACATATACTACTCCACATTGGCATTCCACGAGAAACATACATCTTCAAATTTCTTTTTTTTTAATAATAATAATAATAATAATTCTTTATTGCGCCAAATATTTAAAAAAATGTACAGAAATCCGGCCTGCCAAAGCCTCATAGGGCTTGAGCGGCAGAGCCCGACAGGCAGCGGAACCGCGCAGACATACACACAGGCAAAAAAAAAACACATTCAAAATAACCGACATAAAATTAGTATGACGGTGAGAACAAAATAGACACAAGACTCATGTTACATGAAGGAAAAAAAAATCCTCATCAGATTAAATCGCAAGGAAGAAAAACCAAAGTGGCATAACAATACCTCAGATCAGTGCAATAAATACAGCAGTAACCAATGACATCACAAGATTTACTTGACAGGTGGTAAAGCACATGCATGATGTCGTAAACCCTCTAATTAATGTATCGCAGCATCTTTTTTATTTTGTATTTAGTTTTTGCCCGGCGAACGCTTGGAGGTAACCTGTTAAAGTGAAAGGGAACGTAATAATCTCTTAAACGCCTTCCATATCTTGTAGACCGTCGGGGAATACAAAAAGGTTCCTTCGGTCGAAGAGACCGTGTGGGAACATACGGAATCTTATAGTCACTAAGCCAAAAATGCTTCAGGACGATCGTTTCCATCAAAAGGCGATCAAAATCAGGTAGAGGAAATACCTTAAAGAGATCAGAATTGGAGGGAAGGCCTAAATCATAGCCGATATTTTTTAATAAAGATCGTAGGAGAGAATTAATCCTGCACTTCCAGCGAACTGCACAGTGACCATAAATCGTTATGCCATAGCGCAGTATGCTATAACCAAGGGCGTTTACGATAACTTTGCGTATTGAAAGCGGCATGTAGTACCTGATGTTGTAAAGCACACAGGAGACGGTTCGGAGCTTTTTACAAACGTGGGACAAGTGATCATTCCATGAAAGAGCACTGTTAAAGTATAATCCTAGGTATTTCACTGTATTTGTATAGCTCAAGGCTATACATTGACATTGGGAACAATCAGATCCGTGCAAGAAAAGGTGATGGTTTAAATCTACCTTCTTCATCGGGCTGTGAAAGCATATAAGCTGAGTCTTAGAGTTGTTAACTTTAATTAGGTTGTTTGAGAACCAGTCCATAGAAATTATTGCTGCAGCTTGAAGAGAAGAAATTGAGTCAGAGTAGTTCGGTGACTGGGTTACAAGTACAGTATCGTCAGCGTACTGGTACAGGCCTACAGGAACAAAGTTTGAAAGGTCATTCACGTAGACGTTAAATAACAGGGGACTAATTATAGAACCTTGCGGGACGCCAGCTTTAATTAACAAAGAAGCGCTCTTTGCCCGGCCAATGGAGATATATTGCGTTCTCTGCAGTAAACAATTTTCCAAAAGCGAAAGAAACGCTCCACGGAAGCCTAACTTGGACAGTTTACACAATAACACACTGTGACACACGCTGTCAAAAGCCTTTCTGACATCCAGAAACAGTGCACACACCACTCGGTTACGTTCAAAAGATCGATTTAACATGTCAGAAAAATCCTCCAAAAGCATTTCCGTCCCTTTACCTTGTACAAAACCATATTGACACGGTGACAGGATTTTGTGCTTATCTAAAAAACTTGTCATTGTAAACAGCAGATGTTTTTCTAATATTTGAGTCAAACAGGGCAAGACTGAAATAGGACGATAATTCTCATACCTATTACGTGCACCACCTTTGTGAATTGGGGTAACTATAGCCGCTTTCATGTTCACCGGGATCATGCCGCTTGAGATAATGCTGTTGAACAGCGACAGCAACACGCCTTTAAGTACGTCGAACAAGGTTCGCAAATCATCAACTGAAATGCCATCTATTACCACAGATCTATTGCGTTTAAGACCAAAAATAATTGAACAGAGGTCATCCTCACTTAGCAAAGGTAGGTGTGCAGATTCAACTGTGCTGTTCTTCAGAGTACAAAATAAGGGATTCTGTTGCGCACTGCCCGAAACTTGCGAGAAGAACCTGTTGAATTCATTAGCTATTTTTTCTTCATCAGTGCCGAAATACGACACAAAATCTTTGCCATCATTGCCACGCCTTTTGACACCTCGTAGATTGTTAATCACAGACCACGTTTTCCTATTATCAGAGCCTGCATTCTTGAACTTGTTACGAAAATGTACTCTTTTAGCCTGACGAATCATTGCGTTTACTTTATTTCTTGCAACCTTAAACTTGGACCGTAGCAGGATAGATGCAGGTACCCTTTTCGACTGGGCCCAGAGCAAATCTTTTTCTTTTATAGCTGATAGTATATTTAAGGTCATCCATGAGTTTTCTTTATTGCGCTGCCTGATTTCAACCACGCGAGTAGCCGCTTTCTTAAACTCTTGTAATGCGCACAGAAAGACGACACAATAAGACAAGGTAGACAGGACGGAGCGCAAAAAGGTAATGCAGTAAAATGCGTTGTGGGGCAAGTTGGTTCATACTCAGATTTTTTTTATGCGCACAGAAAGACGACCCAATTCTTGTGTCGTCTTTCTGTGCGCATAAAAGAAATATGAGTATGAACCAACTAGCCCCACAACGCATTTTACTGGATTATACATCTTCAAACCACATTACGTATCCGCACGCCTTGACCATTATCAAAAGGTACGTGAATACAAGTGCAGGACGGCAGCATACAGCGACTCTTTTTTTCCGAAGACCATTCGTCAGTGGGACCGTTTGGCGGCCGTTGTTACTTGCATCTCATCAAATGAATCCTTTTATTCCGCTTTGAACAATGTCACGTCATTTCATAGCTAGACGGTGCGTCGTTATCTGTGCGCTGCTTCCTCGTTTCGTGCGTTTCACACTGTATACCTGTGTCTTACTGTCAATGCGCAGTATACCTGCGTGAAATACACGTTTGAAGTTTTTTTTTGTATATGCATGTCTACTGCGTTGGTGCTTTGTCCTAAAATACACGTTTATTGGGTAACAACACAGTTGACTTTCTTGTACCCCAAATTCTGTACATAGATGCGCATTGCGTCAATGTTGTTATTCTTTGCTTACTTTGTGAATGCTTGGGCTGCTGTTTCTCTTTTTTTTGTATTTACCTGCATTTATGCGCTGTGTTATTGTATCACCCCCCCCCCCCACTGTAATGCCAAATGGCGCTGTGGGTAAAAGATAAATAAAAAAAATTACGCTCCTGCAGCTATAATCTATCGCAGCAATATAGTAGACTTCCTCTATATGTAGAGTATTGGATGTAATTGTTGGGCCCGGGAAACAACAGGTGTCACTCGCCAAGTAGAGTGCATTTTATTTGTTCGTTTTTTTTTCATTGAAAGGCGTATTGTCGTCTTTGTCATGTCAAGAGGAAAATGGCTGCCTTGATTTATTGCCTTTTCCTTGAGCCTACAACGGTGCACAAACAATCCTATCCGTAGCAATAATGCTAACTAATATTTATTTTAAATCACAAAAGGCTCAATGCGGGAGTTTGGTATAAACCGCTATGTATAATTGATGAAAGAGCAAGTTTCACTTCTGCAAATGATGCCAAATTAAATACATAATGGCTTATGTTTTAAATAAATACAGAAAAATTCGAACAGATGTATCTTCTGCTTCAAGAACAAAAAGATCTGCTTGTACTACTGTTCCAGACCCAAAAGTTCTCAAAGCATTAAACATTGAACTAAACATACATGGAGGACGTAATTTATTTTGACACGATGATATAGCGCGAGGTAGCTTTTGCAGACGATATTTTGCTGCCAAACGATGTTCACTGGAAGAAAGTTGCACGCTAAATGTCAACAATAATGCAATATTAACGAAATGTTTAAAGAAGAGACAGATTCGAACAAACATCTGCACACTTGAAACGAGACCTGCGAACAAACGAACCGCCCCTACGATACAGGCTCGTTTCCACAATTGGCGTTTGGAGAAATAAACACCCTGGCTTCGTTGGCAAATATATTGCCACTGCTTGAGTTTCAAAATATTCACCGGGAACGAAACATAGTGGCAACATGCAGCACAATTGCGAGCGCACGTTTGGACAGTGCAAACGACCACTTGACCGCACGCAATGTGCAGAGACCGCGATTACGACGTAGGAGTTAGACGCTCACTCGACAAAAACAACGCACAAAAACCAAAAGAAGGTGTTGAGAGCAGAGATATGGAGGCAAGTGCGTTTGTTGCAAGACTGGCTAGACCTGGTGTGTTTTAGTGATGACGTCAGCGCCCGTCCTGTCATGTCCTCTGTGTATTCGTCCTAAAAGCTAGCGCTGCTTAAATTTTAACGAAAAAAAACCAGAACAAGTCTTCACGGTGTTCGCGAACCTTATTCTCTGATCTTTAAGAACTCTGCTTGGCAGTGAAGAGCAAGCTATAGCGTCACAGAATCTGTGACTGTAGAGGAGTCGAAATCTGGGCCCGTTGGTGGATCTTTAGAAGAGTGTGAATTTCTCGACGCATGCTTCATAGGATGCACGTTGATAATTCAGTAGCAGAACCTTTATCTTTTTTCTCAAAAAGCATCATCATCATCGGCCTGACTACGCCCGCTGCAGGGCAAAGGCCTCTCCCATGTCTCTCCAAAGGACCCTGCCCATCACAAAGTCGCGGCTACCGTATCCCCGCAAACTTCTTAATCTCATCCACCCACATAACTTTCTGCCGGCCCCTGCTACGCTTGCCTTCTCTTGGAATCCACTCCGTTGCCCCTAAGGACCAGCGGTTATCACGCCTTCGCGTTGCATGCCCTGGCCAAGCCCATTTCTTCCTCTTGATTTCGACTAGAATTTGAGTTTTAATAACTGGCCGTACATTTGCTATCTTTTCTCTGTCACTTTCGGATCATTGATGCTTGTTGCGTATTGCATGCCCTATTAGGCTTGCCGGGTGACATATTTTCATCAATAATGCACGGTTGATAGTCCAGCCGTCGTTTTTAGGGCTTCTTTTCACGTCCTTAGTCAATCTGACTGGTTTTCCTAATCCTCTTGCAATTAACAGCAAAGAGAATTCGCCATTTCATGGCTACTTCATGGCAGCTACGATTCTGCGCAGGTGTTCCTTTTACAGTTCGTACTTCAATGAATTGCTTCCGTCACAATGTGCGCTACAGGACGGTGCTGATGTTTATCGTAGCAAAGATATTGCAAACAACGGAGATAAGTGAAGTCGTGAATGATCGCACGAGCCACGATAAGCGTCGAGGAAGGCACGCTGTAGAAGTAATGACCACAAAATGCAGAGATCTTACAAGTAATCTGAGTAGTACTCATACAATGCAGCAACATCAGAAAAGTGACCAAAAATAATCGAGTTGAAGAGTACGACACTGCATGACTATGCCCAGGGCAACTCTTACTGTTACTTCTTCGCAGGGGTGGAACGCAAAAGAAATTAGAATTTTATATAAAACAGTATTCGGCGAGCAGTTAGAAAATTCAATCCGTTGGACGTAGATTCCAACCTGGTAGTAATTGTTCTATAGGTGTTTCGGAAATTATATATGGTAGAAAGCACAAAACAAACAGCTAATAGATAAGCGGTTCCCAACACTTTCCACTACATGGCACCCATGCCACAACTACATGGCACTACATGGAACTACATGGCACTACATGGCACCCATGCCATGAGGCTTTAATCTAGGATTTCTTGCAGTACGTGCCTGTTGTTATATTAGGCCAGAACAGCGGAACTCTCATCCCGTTATCTTTGGAGCGCCCTCGAAAAGAAAAATTAACGCAAGGAAACAACGATTGATCGCTCCTAATGATGAGATACCTCTGGAATTACTCCGCATCTATCAGACCGCTCTCAGCTAGCTTTACCAGGCATCTCTCACAGGGTTCCTCACCTGCCGCCTTGTCTTGCTCCTAGAATGGCTGGGTGATGGTTCCCGAGCGTCATCTATGTGGACGGATTTCGGAGTTCCCTGGAAAGCACCATGGAAAAACGTCTTTGTAGTCCGGCGGTTTAGGTGTATCGGCAAGGCTGCCATCGATATCTATTTCGAAATGTCTCTCAATTTTCGATACTCAAGAATAGCAGGAAAGTTCTTTATTTAGTAGGGTTATAGCACTCTGCGCTATAAATTGCTACATGTTCTACAAGTTGTTTCTACATGTCAGTTTCAGAAACAAAACAGAGAGCACTCGCATTATAGACGACACAATGCATCACGTGAAGCAACACATACCAGCGCGTAAAAAGAAAAGTGCGTTTCAGTCAGCTCATGGAGACGCGAGGCGATTAAGTTCTGAGAAAGCTGTACAGCTAAATCATTGGCAAGTTTATACCGTCACCATATCTCTAGGAAGAAAAGTGGGCTTCAATAAATATAACAAGTAGAAAAAAGTCATTGCGAGGGGCGTGCAGCTGTCGAACTGCTTTCTCCCGTAGATGAAACTGTGTGCCAGATTGGCTCACTGTAACTCTCTCTTATTATTTGGAGGCGTAATTAAGACTCAGATGTTCGGCCTCGTTTTCAGGTAGCGAATATTGCCTCAAAGTTGCTCATCAGGTCATGCCGCCTTCAGTGCAGCACTGAACTAAATTTTCGTGAAGAGCTCCACAACGGAATATCACATGTGAAAACTTTGCTTGAACGAGATTTTCAGATATACATGGTTTTGCAGAATGCCCTAACGGGAGGCCATTGTGTATGGTGCAGACGTGTTCGAGTTGAACGAATTTCAACACTCCTTTACTTTCAATCAAACGAACATCTTGGAAAACACTAAATTAGTGCTTGATGGTGAAGATGGGTCATTTCTGTGCAGGTACGGCAATCTTTCACCACGAAACTGCGGCCAAAGCAATTACGAAGGTGCGTCTTAGTCCTGAGTTCCCCAAAGCCACAGTGCATGCTGCGGATAACGTGGGTTTAACTGTTCCTTTCGAAAAACATGCAAGATAGCACTTTACATTGATATGTAGGCAACTTTCCCAGGACTGCACAAGGAAAAGAGGGTCTCTTTTAAAAGATAGCGCTGAGAAACATTGAGCAGAGAAGGCAATGGTGAGCGAGAAAGTGAAAATCTGTCAATGAACGGGCATAATTGTGCCAGAAAAAGGGCATAACAGCGATGACAAACTCGCGCAGTTTACCAGAAGTCAAACATCATCATCATACTTGACTACGCTCACAGCGGGAAAAAGACATATTCCACGGCTCTCCAATTAACCCCGTCCAGTGCCAGCTGCAACCACATTGTCCGTGCAAGCTCCTTAATCCCATCCGCCCGCCTAACATTGTGCCGCCCCATGCTACGCTTGCCTTCTCTTGGTATCCACTTCGTTACCCTTAACGGCCATCGATTATCCTGGTTACGCATTGCATTTCCCAAGCCAATTAATTCTTCTTGATTTCGACTAGGATATCATTAACCCGCGTTTGTTCTCTCACCCACTCTGCCCTCTTTCTGTCCCTTAAATTGCTCCCATAATTTTACTTTCCATAGCTCGCTGCGTTGTCCTCAATTTAATTTGAGCCCTCTTTGTTACCCTCCACGTTTCTGCCCTGTAGGTGAATACCAGTAAGATACAGTTGCTATATACTTCCCTCTTGAGGGATATTGGTAAACTGTCCTTCATGATTTGAGAGTGCCTGACAATATTGAATGCTCAATTTTCGAAGAAAATTACTGCATTTTATTGAAGCTGCTAAGCACAGAATGATTACCTGATGTTCCCAGCACTCTGAAAGAAACAATTTCATTCCTCGATATTAACATAGGTTCAGCCAACTAGGCTGAACAGTGCTCTTTTCAGCTAAGAGAACTAAAGGGAACATTTATCAATTTCCTCAGTTCCTCAGTTCCATTTCACTGCGCCCTTCATAATCGACGCCCATCTAAATCATATTTACGTTACTATAAGTAGAAATGCCAATTCACGAAATAGCAGAGTTTTAAAATAGCGTATGCAGGCCTACGAAGGCTAGACGCAAGCATTTTGCGAGACGTTATGCTGCTTGGCAAATCCCGTTTAGTTCAGCGTATGCAAACCGACGCAGCAATAACTTCAGACTACTTTCGCCCTCTAGTATTTAGAACGGGAACCTTTTTTTTTTTTGACAACAAAGTGACGCACTTTCTTGGGCCTAGGACAGGCATAATCGTCACCCGAAGCAAACCAAATTTATCGCTCATATGTTTTGTTATAGGAGCGATGAGATGAAACGAAAGCCTGGCGCCCAATACATGGTCGGTGAACGTTCTGAAAGCGCAGAAACAATAAGGAATTCACTCCGAAGCGAGGGGTCCTGAATCGAAGCGGATCGGTTAAAAACGCTGTTTTAGCGAATGCATTAGTCAAGCATGATCGGAAAATAGCGTGAGTAACGCGAACGTACGGTAAGGCTCGATTTGCAATAACGTTTCACGCATGCGCACTACGTAACACAATTTTTGTAATGTGTTACTCTAAAACTGCCTCATTCTGTTGCGCCCGTCTACAGTGTGTGTGTGAAGGGACCTGCTTATATTGAACTGTTCTCTGCGTAACTGTTCCGCGGACAGAAGGGGCTCAAATCGGGACCTCCTCTCTCGCGATAAAGAGAAATATGAACATTCGCATTACTTTTCAGCGCGCTTGTTCGTGTGTGGTGAGAAAAGACCCTACAGTGCTTGATACAATTGTGAACTACTCAAGCGTTTTTTGTGCCACTCTAGTGACTTAAACCACGCCGGTAAAGCGCACTGAAAAAAATTAATGAGTGCACTTAAGGCTACTTAGGTGCTGTGAAGGCGAAAGCAATGCGAATCCACTGTAACCAGCCTAATCACGTAAATGAAATTACTTCAACGTAATCCACTCTTAATCCACCGCTATCTATCCTAATCCAATTCACATCAAAGTAAGCAAACTCTTAATTTACCAGATTCCACCCTTAATCTTCTACTGCAATCCACTGCAATCCAACGTAATTCACCTAAATCTACCCTACTGCGACTTAATCCAATGAGATCCACTCGTAACCCCCCACAATCCACCCTAATTCAACTTAACCCTACATAATCTACAAGCGCGAGAGACTGGCAGTTCAGCGGTGTTGTGCTACGATGGTGTCGCAGCGCTCTAATGATGTGGCCTGCGAAGCTGATCTGTTTGCGCCGGCCTGGCTTCAAAATCCACTTCTGGAGAAATTTTATTTTTCTTTCTTTCCTGATGATATAGACACTGATGATAGACGACCCCAGATTTCGTGACTGATGAGCAATGTAAGACTTTCGTCTCAATAAATGCGAACAGCAGCAGTACACGTAGACGCCGCGCTGTTCTCATTTCTCTTTATCGCAACAGTACCTCTACACTACAGCTATTAGAAGTTATGTAATCATAGCCAATAATTGGGCTTAGTGTGAAGCAACTATAGCACCCTTTCACTTTCATTCGGTACCAGCCTATCATCCTTTGGTGTTTTGTATGACCTTTATCATTAAATTGCCATTGATTTTTCTTGACATGAAACGCCCGCTATAAGCCAGCCGTTTCCCACCACCTTTCCAGTCTTGATTATCAAATAGTACGAACTTCGAGGGCTGCACGTGCCGAAATCATTCATTTCGAGGCTCTCATGAGCGACACCAAATGCGGTATGGGTGTGTCAAACAGAATAAAACCACCTGTACTCACTGACTTAGACTTCGGCGTTGGAGCCAGAATCTTCGGTGCTGCTGGAACTGCGCCAGAAGGTCCAGCTCCAGGAAGAGATGAGCTCTAGATGGAAATAAAAATAAGCACTTGCACACAGCTTCTTAAGGAACAATTGTAGGTATTCGTGATTATACACAAAACAGAGAGTTACCCAGAACTGTGAGGTTTGGATTCTCTTTACAAACAGACCGACAAAAATATGCCACGCTGCTGAAATATAAAGCACTGAATCTTGTGCCATTGTTCTGGACTACAATGCGAAAGACTAAAATTTGTTTTCGGCGGTTCATCAACGAGCCTACTTTCTTGCCATCGGGCAAATTTTGTGTATATGTAAAATGTCGATACCTCCACCACATCGAACAAATATGTCGCCTTGCTATCGTCCCAGAGGGATACATCCTCTTGAAATGATTTTTTGGTTTGGTTTTGATACTATGGGGTTTAACATCCCAAGCGACTGAGGCTATGACGGATCCTGTAGAGGAGGTCTCAAAATAATTTCGACCACCTGCATGGTGTTCTTTAACGTGCGCTGATATCGCACGGAACACGGGTGTTTCGCCGCCGTGGCCGGGACCGGACCCGCAACTTTCGGATCAGCAGCACAGCACCATAATCACTGAGCCAATGCGAAGGCCATCGTTTCTTAATTGTTCGAAGGTTGGGCCCGTAGTTTTAAATATTATTTTTCCGTTCACCCTTTTTTCTCTGGCTTTGCTCAGCCGTGCCGCTGATTAAAAAGATGGCGGCAGTACAATCCTTGCAAGCTGTGAGCCCAGGACTCACGGGCTGTGGCAACCGACGGTAGCCGGGCAAAAAAAAATAACGAGTGGAACCATGCGTAAGGCCTTTCAGTTCGCCTGAAGAAATAAAAATAGTAATCGGTGATCGAATCTGTTGTGTCCGCCAACTATTCACAGAAATTGCCACGGTGTATATGCACGTGTTGCAAGTAAACTGGGAAAATTTGAGACCAATAACGTCCAGTAGCGGCCATCTGGTCCTTCAAGAGCACTTGAATTCCCTCAAGAATACGCAAGACCTGGAGCGAGGCTGTTGCTATCTACTGATTGAGGGAAGTGCAAATAGCGGCTGGCTTTAATTTATTCATCAATTAAGACTGCATTTCATTAGGCTCAACAGAACAACGCTTTCAGTCGTTCAGTACATGTTTACCTAACACTGTACGCCCGGTTGGAGCAAATGACCGATATTTAGACCATTTAAAACGGGAACTCTCGGTATTTTCACCACCCTCGAAAGCTATGACGTCACAGCGATCGATGTGGAGCTTCCCGGCTTACCCAAGGAAGCACCCGCAAGTCCTCACGAGAACCAAGCCCACCTGAAACATCCGGCATCACATGGTGCACTCTAATAACCGCACACCGCTCAGCTAACATTTATAGTATTCACACTATGTATGTACATCATCAGAGGAAGTGGCAGCTTTCGTTTGCAGCTTACAGCGCATGGACATATGAGCCACACAGTAGGCTGTTTAAACTGTGTGCCGCTTGTGCTAATAGGGTCAACATAGGCCTAAGCGTGCATGCACTTGTGGTGTCGGCGGGTGTGGTGCGGGAAATTAGACTTCTCTTCGCTGCAGGCCCATTAACAAGTCTAACTTTACTGAAAACAGCCGCTGACAGCCTTCAGGATGCGTGTGACCCGGGTTCGCCTCGAAAACATGCTGTATCGACCAACAATAGGGATTCTTTCCATTAAGTTCTTGCGCATAAACCATTGCCGTAAAATTTGTGAATATCATGCTAGGACTGGCACTTATGCAAATTCATTCTCTTATTAAATATATTGGAGAGTGAGTTGGTTAACTGAAACACAAGTGTGTTGTGTGAATCAAAATGTGTTGTTTTCTCTGTTGTAATAACCCCCCTGCTGTAATGCCTTCTAAAGCTGCGGGGTAATGCCTGAATAAAGAATGAAGAATGAAGACAGCAATATGGTGGTGCTGTTTCCACCTGCGAAAGTGGTCTATAGAACTTTTAACACTAGAAGTCACCACTACGGATCGAAAGCAGTTTCATCGGGTGACAAATAGAAAATTTCTATTTGGGTTCACAGGAAAACAACTGGAATAATAAGTTCCTTCGACGGCAACATGAAAACTCTGCACCCCAATCGGCACGCCAACCTGGCTATATGCCGACCCAGCCACTCTCCGATCCGTAGTGGTGACTTCTAGTGTTAAAAGTTCTATAGACCACTTTCGCAGGTGGAAACAGCACCACCATATTGCTGTCTTCATTCTTCATTCTTTATTCAGGCATTACCCCGCAGCTTTAGAAGGCATTACAGCAGGGGGGTTATTACAACAGAGAAAACAACACATTTTGATTCACACAACACACTTGTGTTTCAGTTAACCAACTCACTCTCCAATATATTTAATAAGAGAATGAATTTGCATAAGTGCCAGTCCTAGCATGATATTCACAAATTTTACGGCAATGGTTTATGCGCAAGAACTTAATGGAAAGAATCCCTATTGTTGGTCGATACAGCATGTTTTCGAGGCGAACCCGGGTCACACGCATCCTGAAGGCTGTCAGCGGCTGTTTTCAGTAAAGTTAGACTTGTTAATGGGCCTGCAGCGAAGAGAAGTCTAATTTCCCGCACCACACCCGCCGACACCACAAGTGCATGCACGCTTAGGCCTATGTTGACCCTATTAGCACAAGCGGCACACAGTTTAAACAGCCTACTGTGTGGCTCATATGTCCATGCGCTGCTTTTAACACTAGAAGTCACCACTACGGATCGAAAGCAGTTTCATCGGGTGACAAATAGAAAATTTCTATTTGGGTTCACAGGAAAACAACTGGAATAATAAGTTCCTTCGACGGCAACATGAAAACTCTGCACCCCAATCGGCACGCCAACCTGGCTATGCTGCCACTTCCTCTGATGATGTACATACATAGTGGGAATACTATAAATGTTAGCTGAGCGGTGTGCGGTTATTAGAGTGCACCATGTGATGCCGGATGTTTCAGGTGGGCTATCGCCTCCCCCCTCCCTCCCTCCCCCTTCCAAGTTGCAAATCGTGCCGCACTGCACACCTGACAATGCATTCGTGATGCCGAGACTGGTGCAGTGCATCGTCAGGTTCCGCCCACCTGCAGTGAGGCACGGAGGGGGTGGGGGGAGGTCAGTGGAGTTTTCTAGTTTTGGATTTAAGGAGTTTCGGATTTATGGAGTTTTGCAGCCCTTGTTAGCCAGTTGGGATAAAAAATGTGGAAGTTTATGTACATTTATCTACACAAGGCCAGACTCACGCGTAGAGATGGAATGGAATTAACTAAGCAGGTTAAATATTGGACGAAGTCCTGCAGCTCATTTGCAAACGACAGTGTCATTCGTACGAAAAGAAGCTCTTGGAGGAGTAATGAGCCTAAGCGCTAAACACATCGTACTTTTTCTGTGCCCTCTATCCCTGCCGTAATAAACAGGCTGTCGCATAGAGGAGAGCTGCTCAAGCAAAAACAAATTAAAACAATTGTGTGTTCGCTTACGAGGAGAACAACAAAGAGATAGTTTAACATAAAAAATTCAGGACTGTACAGAGAGTTCTTACAGCTTGTTGCGCCTCCGGTTCGCGACCCGCTTCTCCATGTGGTGGCAGCAAGGAGTCTGCACTCGGCGTCGCAGACTTTTCCCGAGGCTGGGAAGGAATAAAACGAAGAGCAATAAACTGCATGTCATCACATCGAAAGTGCAGCGGGAGCATGCGTGAAGCTTTAAAACAAGGGATTTGCGAATAGCACTCCTTCCAAGCCGAATCAAATATGTAGAGTATAGCTTTCCCGCGGAATCGAATACGAATAGTTTAGCTAAAAACCAAATCAAACATAGTCGAATACGAACGGAATATTTCTCCGAATATTCGCTACTTATTCGAATATTTAGTGAACCATGTGAAAAAAAGCGAAGCGCTGCTATCACAGTTATAGCAGGGTGTGTTAAAAGACATAACACTGACCTCCATTTGTGGAATCGCAACACGAAGTGAGTTCAATAACTTTATCATTGTCATGTCATGCGCATGGAAAAGGTGGCGCTTGCTGTTCCTAATGGAAGATAAACTAGCGCCACATCTCAGTGCATGAGACGACCAAGAGCTTTGTATCAGGCATGGCCTCCAAGATCCGGCCTGCAGGCCGGGTTTGGACAAACCTCATTTCCTTTTCAGCAACCTCCTACTTCGCTACTTAATTCTGGCTACTAAAATCCTTGGCATCTGAAAACACAACTCATAGTATGTACGGACAACGAGAGAACCGAATCACGTCTAGACGAGACTCAGGCATGTATCGCAAAACTAAAGTAGTTTAATCTCTCTCCAGTCAGGGGCAGGGAAATGAGGGTCTAATTATGATGTAATATAGGGGACGAAAGTAGCTGACCTCCCCCCACCCCCTCCGTGCCTCACTGCAGGTGGGCGGAACCTGACGATGCACTGCACCAGTCTCGGCATCACGAATGCATTGTCAGGTGTGCAGTGCGGCACGATTTGCAACTTGGAAGGGGGAGGGAGGGAGGGGGGAGGCGATTTACTTTTCTCTCCGTTATTATGTACACATGAACGACGCCAACAATTTTTTCTAAGTCATGAAAGCGTAGCGCAGTGCTTTTTTTATGTCGTTGACCAAGCATGATAATTTTAGATGTGAGATACAAAGTAAGAAAGAAGACAACCAGATGCCGCCGGTGGCATCCAGAACCACGACACCCATGGCAGTGGTCGGGGGTTCGGATCTCGTCGGCGTCATGTGGTTGCCTTTTCACCGACTTTTTGTTGAATTACCTTAATTCTAAAATGATCACACTACTTGTTGAAGAAATTGATCAAAAACATAAACGGACAACACTCCACTATGATTTTCTGGTCTAAAATATGGAATTTTGAAACATGCTTGGCTTTTTTCATATCTTTAAAGTCAAGAAAAATTACAAATACCGCTTACTTTCTGTTCTTCCTCGGCTCCTGCCTTGCTCTTATCGGGCGGCTGCTGGGGCATCTCGGGAGGCGTCTTGATTTCAGATCTGCGCTTGCTGTCTGAAGATTGCGAAAGCTGGAAAAACACACGGAGACCCATTATTGCTTTCCAGGCTGTATATAGCCTGCTACACACCAGAGTGCAGTGTGAGATACAAACTGCTAGTCCAGCAGTAGCTTCTTCTGCGAGTTTTTGAACAAACATGGCGATGACACGCACTTTTGAAGGCGCGGTCTGTAATTTGGTATTAACAATGACGCTCTCGGTCTCCTTAAAAATCAGAGCAGTTCTGTTTAATTTACTGTTATAATATCCTAACACACGCTCCCACCGCACGCACACTGCGAATTCTGCAGTGAAAATAATATTCCATTTTCGAGCAGGGTACTAAGAACGCTGGACTTAACGCACCAATAGATCGGCACCACAGCATACTACGTATAAAAACGAAGACAAGATTAAGTTGACAATAAAGTCAACTAAAAACAGCAGAAGAAAGAAATCTGGAGCGCTACATTTAAGCCACGAGAGAAATATTTAGGGCTCTCAAAAACCCTTACGCTGCGAGATTGCCGAAAGGGGCACATACACAGGCGTACTTGTATGTAGGTCGTCGACAGTGGGCTGAAAGTTACATTTCACCCTCAATTTTATCCTTCCCGAGAAAGCATTGGGTTGTGTCCTGGTATTCTGACGTGTTCATAGGTGACAACGTGACTCTCAGGTTCACATTATTAGTTTCCAAAGGTAGCCTGTTAAATATTCTGGATGCTTCTGACATACATTTAGATACGTTACTAAAGAGAACATGGCAGCGTGTATCGCTCTGCCCAACCAGAGCAGTCTTACAGTGCTAGTAGTTAGCAGTTATCTAGACGCATACGGCTCAGGCCCGTTAACAGGTCTTTGTTCTCTGCCCTGCAGTAATCCGAAGTGCGTGAAACAACGTGAGGAAATGCGCAGTCTATCGAAGGCATATTTATCTTTTGATTCAAATATCCCCAAAGGCCCTCATTTTCGAGGGTGGCAGCATGATGTGAGGAGGACGTACTTACCCAGGTAGCTGTTTACAGACCACAGATCGCACTAACAAAAATTAAGTACGCTGATAATCATACGTAATAAAGAACTAGTGAAAAAATTTACAGTAGGGTTATCACTGTGTAAAGCGACATTAAGTGAAAGCTGTTCAGGCATTCATATTTTACGATGTATTCAGGTAGAGATTCTGAGGGCCACTTCAAATCTATATGGTTCTAATGCGCTCTTTTTAGTTTTCTCCACATCATCGTTTTTCCAATAACTCTTCTCTCTAGTCCACCGCTCAAGGCTCGCTGCGTCACAAATTACCCTCTCCACGGGTGACACGTTTCGCAACTGCCTATGATGGACTGCGTTTCATTCCCGTGCTCTCGCTATGCTCTTCATCCTCCTCCTTTCACGGTAATCACCCTCCGGTTACGCCTTCCTACGCTCTCGCCATACCCTTCTCATTCATGGTGACCCCCTCCTTCTTCCAGGAAAGAAGATGCGTAGTGGTATAAGTGTCAGCTAATGCGCTTCATTTGATATGAGTGGTCCTGTGTGGAAAGATGAGAGCTTGTGGCAGAAAGCTCATCGCGAGGAGAGGAATCGTGAGGCATACAGGTGGCGAATCGGTGCGTTCTATCCAGGTTCAAAATCCTCGAAGTTTGCGACGCGTAGCTGCATTCTGTATGAACGCTTCGTAATCAAGCGCAAGATGCAGAAGATCATTGATGTCAAGGGACCACTATGCAATTGGCCGCAAAGATTTGTCAACAGTCTTCATACGCTTAAGCAACACTGAAGGACATGATCAGTTGCTGGTGTAGAAGACACCATTCTAGGCGGCTGTGTTCCCGCTCTTTGAAGAGCCGCAGCTGTTATGGTCTCATGCACGCCACAGCACGCGAAACTAGTAGATTTCCCTTTTTGAAACGGCACGCAACACCATGCTTCCTTTCACATACTTTTAGCTGTATCTTAATGCAATTGAACTTATGCATAAAGGTATACACAGAGTGCAGAGAGAGTTGACTACCAAAACGACAACTGACAACTCCGGAGCAGTCAAATCCCGCGTGCCAAGTTTATGAACAACAGCTGTTGGTTTTCACCCTTTTTAATAAAGTTAGGATGCAAAGTACAAAGCGATCTAACGCAAGGCATGAAATTAGAACCATCAGTTAAAAAAACTTGTCCTTCGGCCACCACCAAACATGTGCCTCGTCGGCCTAATATCTAAGCAAGTCTAAGCCCTCGCAGCGCAAATTGCCAGCTGTCTGAGTCACTTAACAGCAGCTGCCCTCCTTTCCGGTTTAGTACCGATTCCCCGAAGACACTGCTCTTCGTGGAAGCTTGCACTTCACTCGTTACCGCATCTCGCCACGACAGCGTCACATCTCTTATTTCGAACCCTTCCGGGCGCCTTGATCCAAGAAGATAATGAACTGTGCAGATCATTAGACCTGCTGAGGAGATCTTACCGAGGAGCTGGCCAAGTCCATGATGTCCACAAGGTAGCCTTGGGTCTCTGCGACTGCTTTCTGGCGACTCCTTTTTTCTTCTCCCCGAGAGATCGGCGCGTGCCGAAGGCACCATCAGCCGCATGCGCGAGTCAGTCTTCGTCATCCTCACTTGCGAGCTTTTGCCGAGTAGCTGCTTTGTGCCATCCGCAAGTTCGAATGGTTAGCTTCGATGTGTACTTTCACTTTGGTAAATATAAATCGGTAAATATATTTCTTTATTTAGACAATACTGCAGACAAGCACTGCTGCAGGAGCGGCGTATAGAAAATATGGAAAGGACCAAAAAGGAAGCCTCAAAAACACAACTGCGCACGGCAAACCAACGCATTTGGGAACACCGCAAATACCACACGAGTATACAAGCCGAATACGTTGAGTATAAACTGCAGTCGTAGCATTAGGAACACGTTGAATGGTCGTTACAGGACACGGGGATTTGTCAAAGCTATTCCAATAGGTAACTGCATTGGAAAAAAGGGATTATTTTTTAAGTCAGTCTTGTCAGAGTATGGGGTTTAAAATTGCGAATGAGTGTGCCAGTGACGAAAGAGAACGTACTACATACTGGCTAGGGAGAGGTTCGCGAGCTTGGGGTTGCAACGGGCGCTGCCTTTGCGCTTCAAGGCGGCACGTACTTTATGTAACAAAAATACTCTCTGTCACTTCCTTTGATGTAACCGGGTTTTCTATCCGTCTAAGGCTAATTTTCTTGCAGCCTTACATTCACATTGAACTTCTGCTAGTGTGAAACACTTTTGCACGATGTTTGCTTCAGCAGAGAAGTACATAGACCTGGGTTCTTTTGCCTTAATTATCAGCTCCGGCGTCCAGGCCTAACACGACAACACCATTTCTCCTCACAGACTCAATATCGCGGTACCGTAATATAATTCCCAAATATAAAATTTTGAGCTACTTGTGCCGCCATACAGGTGATAACAACCAACATGATTAGGAGCCGTACCTCATGTAAAAATTCACAAAGTTCAAGAGGTCTGCCGCCTACGCGATCCTGGTGAAACAAATTGGAGTTTCCGAACCAAGCACTCGTTGTCAGAACCCTCAAAGGCAGCTTTAATATGGGAGCACCCTACATGCACCAAAAATGCTTCGGATAATTCTCGAGCCAATCTATCTTTACTCCTGCTTAGAATTTTGATTTTGTCAAGCCGTGGCTCACAGAGCACTGAAGTGAGGCACAGAACCGCAGGCCTCTGCACCGAATGCCACTGGTCGTAGTTACACATCTGCGAGGAGGCTGACCTGGCAAACTTTTCCATGAATGCTCGGTGAAGAGCACACGATTGCAATGCAGAGCTTGGAAAGCGCCCTCAAATTTCTGATTACCGGCTTTAGGACTGTTTTAAAGAAATCAATGGTATTATTGTCTTTGCATCATTGTCTGCATTATGGGATGCCCGATTACAACGAACTTCGAGCCGCCGTGGTGGCTCAGTGGTTATGGCGCTCGACTGCTGACCCGAAAGACGCGGGTTCGATCCCGGCCGCGGCGGTCGAATTTCGATGGAGGAGAAATTATAGAGGCCCATGTACTGTGCGATCTCAGTGCACGTTGAAGAACCCCAGGAGGCCGAAATTTCCGGAGCCCTTCACTACGACGTCGCTCATAGCCTGAGTCGCTCTGGGACGTTAAACTCCATAAACCAAACCAAACCATACAACGAACTTCGAATACGACGAACACATTCCGCGCGAGCGTTAGGTGCGTTATAAGCGGTCTAGAATACATTTTTGTAACTGCAGACAATTCCTATATATACCAAGAAAGGGAAAGGTATACTTCTGCTAAATGCGCATCCCATGGCATTTGGATGTAAACAGGATTCCAAGAGATTTGAAACTAATTACTCACCTGATCGTATCGCAAACTAAACTTCGAGGCGGATTCAACACGCGCTTTCCCCTAGGCTAGAAAAGTAGGACAATAAGCAGTGTTTCCTGATTTATGTGTAAAGAATTCTTTAAAGACCTTGTATCCAAATTCATTTGATTGCATATTTTCAATTCAATTCACCTTCATGCTCAAATCTGAAGAGCTAACGAAGCCTGTGAGCCTCGGTTATTGTAAAGCTCATTACTGCCATTCCACAGCGCTTAGGCGACGTGGCAGTCGTTGAGACCACAGAATTGCACAGTCACTTTACCAGCGAATTTTGTGACCCCGATGTCAGGGTTTGCAGACGTCGAATAACGTGAGGAAGCGAGCTACCATATAGAAAAATTACGTTTCAGGTTGTTCTGCCATGTTTCTCAGCGCCACATCCGAGTATTCGTTTATTGCGGTAAGAAGGTTTTGATTGCCGGAAAAAAATGTAGTTGATAAAGTCAGTATTGTGTCTCTTAAGATTTTACCGTTTCGATTGCGTCGCCCTGCTCGGTCCTGTAAAAACAATATTGAAAAACATTGTGATTGATGTGGCAGACTATGCATTGGTAAGCCTCACTGTTCCCTCTCCCTCGTTTTCCCTCCTGTGGAGAGGAGATTTTCTTCTCTCTGATTTGCCACCTTCCAACCGAGGCTTCAGATGGACGGGCGAACTGACAGGCAGATTTTTCCGACATAGGGATTCTAATTCTATGGTATTAAAAGTCTGGTTGGTGCTTTCCATTTGACTAGATAGTTTAGCCAGGTTTTGGGCGAAGCTCTTAACATATATTTTTTCCATTAGAATGTCTCTTAACAAATAGTAACAAAACCTATTACAACGAACTGAATATCTATTCATGATTCGAACTACTGGCCTCCCTTCGTTCTCTAGAATCTTATTCATAGATATTATACTGGCCAATTAAGGAAGATCAAGGAGAACCCGTCTAAAATATCCAGGCAATTGGCCACAGCGCTGTATATTGTTCACAGAAAACATTCATATTTCATAGCGTCGACCTAACGGCCGTTACGCCAGAGACAAACTACCGACAACCTTCGTACAACTGGGCAACGCAAATGAATGAAACTGCGTTCGC
>NC_143013.1:119254234-119271734 GCF_055824585.1 Amblyomma mixtum
CGAGAATATAGTTCCTGTTGGTTGGTCATATTGGAGTGGATGCTCGATTAGAACGTACCTCAGGAGACATATATTTCGCTGCTTGGCACATCCATGCATTGTTGCTGAAATACTTTATACCAAACGTTCGTTATTCTCGTGCGCTCAGCACAAAGTGAAAAGACCGCCCAAAAGTCGCCTTACGATGCCTGAATGATTAAGTGTATTCCTGGCTACATTTTTCAATGAAGGTGGTGTTACAGCAACAGTACTAGTAATGACTTTTAAACGGGCTTTAGTCGCACGTATTCCCGCATTGCTACCATGACCTGAATATTTCATGACTGGACCAGGCCCTCGCCAGATTAGCTTTCAACTGCCAAGGTATCAGGATGCAGAAGCCTGAAGATAATGAGGTTTAGATAGGCTTTAATTATTAACGCGATAGAGTGAATAGCCCCGCTCACCAGAAAATCGGGTGTCGCTGTTGTTGGCGTCGGCGTTGTGAGCGAAAAACCAGGAGCATAATTTTACTAGGTGGTGCCCAGAGAGCAACAAAGGAGCAGATGGGCCACCTAGGTCACGTGCCTTTGTGGCGTCATCACAACATGCCCACCGGATGGAGAGCAAACTGCTCACATTGGTAGGTGGCAGTTATATTAATGACTCTTCGTTCGGAAATAGTAACCTAAGCCGCACAAGGCCCACCGCTGCGGGCACCTGCCATCGCAGGGCAGTGCGCATGGTTTAACCGCTGCACCACTGCTCCAGTAAAGGTGTGAGGACCCCCAGGTGTCTATGAATGTAAAATATAGAGTGACCTTTTGCATATATGGGGGAATTAACCCATTACGCTACAGCGTCATATCGTTAATACGTGTCCCCTCTGATTTTTTTTTGCGGGGGGGGGGGGGGGGAGGGGCTACTGATTCCTCTGTGTGTGGTAGAAGAAAAGAAGGTACGTCAACTCAAACTAATGAAGTTAACAGCTCGTTCGGTATTAGGAGTGAAAATATTCTTCGAGTAAATTTGCTGCAATGACAAATTCTTGAACAAGTATCCGTTTTAGTTTAATTATCTCCTAATTATTATCTATGCTTACAAATATAGCGAATTGATAGGCCCATAAAGGGGTGAAAAAAACAAGTAAAAAGTTACCAACGTTTGTCCTCGTTCGGAAAATATAGTTAGGGATGAAGACAGCGGTACCGTCAGAGCGAAAGAGAAAATTGCTTAATGCATAGAAGGGATGGGTGGTCCCTCATTCCAGAAGGACATTGGCTTTCGCCGCGCCGCTGTTGCCCGGTTCACCAGCGAAGGTTGGTCTTATATGAGCTGGACACCACACGGCACCAGCCCTCTGTTGTTTGGTTATTGATTCTTGCTAAAGCTTTAAAGCTTTGTTTCATGGCATGCCCATAGGATATGGCATAAGATAGCAACTTCACCGCAGAAGACCCAATGCGGACGTGCGAATTTGGAAACATATAGCAGAATTTGACGGGATTTATATAGGTACACAATTGCAATCTCCTTAGAATGACCCCTTTTCCACTGTTTAGATTTTTGTGCTGTTCGGCGCGTACTTTCCTCGTTAATGTCAAAAGTTGGAGTAAACCCCTGCAGCTTAATAGTGGTTTTGAATAATGGTGTTTCTGCGCACGTTGCGGGATCTTGGGTAATAGAGCGCGGGCAGCGGCGGGAGCACCTTCATTTCTAACACCCCCACAGTGTTCTGGTGTCCATATGATTGTGTATTTGAAGTCTGTATCTTCTTTAGTTCTTAGTATTCTCGTTGCTTTTTTTTATCAATCTTTCCTTTGGTATAGATAGGACATGCAGGCTGGGAGTCCGTAATTAAACACGAGACCTTCCTGAAGACCATCGCCAAACCAATCGCCGCCTCCTCCGCCTGGGTGATTCCTTGGCATTGGATTGATGCTCCACTAATTTCCCTTCCGCATCCGTGCATGCTATGGTTAACATCTCGTTTACCGTTCCTGCTGGGTCCACGTATATTGTCTCTTCATCCCGCCCCATGTTCATCTGATCGCGTTCGCCCTAGCCTTTCTTTTTTTCTTATGAAATTCGGGGAGAATATTTCTCGGAATGGGCTGCATCGCGATGTTGCTTCTAAGCTGTTCTTCCAATTCCTCCTTGTCCCCCATGAACCAAATGTATGGGAGCCGCCGTCTATCGTGCACATTCCTTCCTGTCCTGCTTCCTGATAGCTGTATCCTCTGCGATATCGAATGTCTTTCAATAATTTCATCTACAGTATTGTTGATCTAGCTTCCGCTCCACTTTTTCATCTTTTAGGAGCGTTAAATGCCCGTGGGCTGTAAATCTCGTTTCCTTCAATTACAGAGAAGCGTTTAAATCTCTGCTCAAATCATTGACTCGTCGTGGTAGCGTTGATAATCAACGAAATGTTTCCCGTTCATTATCGATCCATTATTCTTGTGCACCGAGAGACAGAATGAGCGCTGCACCCTTCACTGAAGCCCATTCCACGGTTCAATAGAAAAAGGAGGAAGCAGAGCTGCACGCACTCCCAGGGGTATGAGGAGGACACACACTCAGCGCTACGTTGCCAGGGATGCACTGCCAGGGAGGAACTGTCAGGGAGGAAAAGCTGGGAGTAGTACGATATATTTTTGGGAATACTAAAGAAGGAGTAAGATAAGCGAGTAATTAAGAAAAATAATTAAAATCAGGCAGTAATTACGAAGGAGCATCCGCTTAAGCAAGCCCATACAGCTACAAAGAAAACTATTACAACTTTGCATAATCTTACTAGTTTAAGAAAAATTCATCCTGGTCATGAGATTGAACCCGGGGCCAGCATTTTTCCAAGGCAGTCGTTGCAGTACAAATCTTAGCCAGGGCCGCCAGCAGACAATAGAGCTTTGTTCAATTTATTAAACTTAAGCGAAAATGGTGTTAGTCCAATGTTTGGTGGGAAACTCGACAATGTGGCGCAAGATTTCAAAATAAGCGAGCATAAATTAGTAATTAATTCTTTAGAATTTCAAAAAACGTGCCCTGCATGTCGTCACCACGTTCCTGTGATTTTACGTTGTAAGCTACGTGATGCCCGCGCAGCCAATTTTCCAATACACGTTTAAAATCCTTGGGCCTAGATCTGAATCTCCGGCTTCCATCCGGCCTACCACAACGTGAAAAATCTTTTCTGTGTCACCTTTGGCTTGGTGTAGCTTTCACCAACCAATACTTTTTTCTTATTTGGTGGGGCTGATAGCCCTGCATGTGCCAATTGCGGGTATGACTAGACTATATTCCACATTCTTTGGGACTGCCCTGCCTACAGCGCCGAAAGGCAGTCTCTCGGCCGTGCGCTGGAGCGTCTAGATCTACGCCCGCTGACGGAAATGAAGATTCTCGGCCACTGGCCGCACCGATCGTAGGTGGTGAAGGCCTCCAAGGCACTGCTCCGCTTCTAGTGAACTTCTGGCCTGCATGATAGGCTGTGACTTTAACGAACGCTGACTTTTCACAATGACTTCAATTTTCTGCTACTCTCCTTTCTTTTTCATTTTTTTTATTCCGTCACCCCTTTCCCCCGTGTAGGGTAGCAAACCCATTATACTTCCGATTAACCTCCCTTTCTTTCCTCTTCTTCCTCCTCCTCCAAGTCCTACGCGATGCCCGTTGTTCGCTCTGCTCGTCGTTCAGCGCAGACCACAAGCGAGCGCCAAAGCAAGTTTCAAATGCGCGTGACTCTGACATTAGCTCAGAACCACATATTAGCCAAGTCCAGCAATTCGTGCCGCCGTAGCAGAGGTGAGGCAGTCAACGATACCGGAACCGAAGCACACCAACGCTGGCGCGAAGATTCAGCAGTCGTATTGGAGAAACGAAGGAAATGAAGCGTCAGAGGCAAACGCAAGCGGAAGAAACAACGACGGCAACATTACGTTGGTAATTCAAATACAGCCGGTTTGGGTGCAATTTCTCGGTCTGCCGATGCCGAAATTTGTGGAACAGGTGGCGATCGTCCTGTTAAGTTCTTGCTGGGATAATTTTCCCGTTGAGGAAACGTACCGAAAAGTTTTAGCGTCTGGCTGTCGTTTTCATTCGTAGTTTTAGTTCGAAAACACTACATCACGAGGTCTAACCGGCTCACCGAGGTTGTGTGAAACTTGGCCTGAAGAGTTACCTTGGCAAATGCAGAAATAAAATAAATATAAAGCGATACTACAGGAACTGTGAGCGCGAACAAATCTGCTTCACTAGCCACGGCTCGAGAACACAATGCTATCGCCGTGGCTGATCACGCCTGGAGTTAAACTGTAACATACTCTCACGCTGTGCATTGCGCATCATCATCTTAATCATAGTCCTTCTGCGGCGTGAATCGATGAGGTTAGATTAACTTAGATCAGGGCTTAACCCGAGTCAACATGGTCGCAGGACGTACCGCCGTCCCAGCAAAGCAAAACCTTCAGCCAACCAACCTAAACACATCCTTTCTGAAATCTGCTCGGTTTAACTACGTTAAATCCAGGCCACTTAGAATTCTAAGTTTCTACTCAAGAGATGCTGCCATAGTCTGCAGCCTAAATTCGTCTGAGAAGCAGCCGGCCAAAATCAATATATCTGCGGAAATATTATTTGCCACATTTATGAAAATAAAAAAAATGCGTATTAACGCAAACCACACGTGTGGAAGGAGACAAACCTCCGGGCACCATGTAGTAGAGCGACAAGGAAAGTGCAGCAAAAACTTGTTTTTTTTTTTTTCTGGCTTCGTCGCCTGAAATGTTAGTGACATGTCACACAGCCTACAAACTTACAATCTGAGCGAAAAAAGGAAAAGGCCACCGAAGCGTTTGCCGTGCATTCTTGCAATCGGCGCCGAGGGAGCTCCCGTCAGTCAGACAATTGCAGGCGTCTGCGCCGGAAAAAAAAGAGAGAGAGAGAGAGAAAGAAAGGAACTTCGAAAGAAATAGTGAGAGAGCGATAGGCGGAAGCGAAAGAGGGAAGTTGGAGTGTTCTTCCGCAGACATGCCAGTGTGACGAGTGCTACCAACGATCACCCGATAGCACCGCAATTAAATTCCGTCCAGGTCCCCCCCCCAGCGTCCCCCCCCCCCCCCACCCCCCCCCCCCACCCCCCCCCCCCCCCCCCCCCCCCCCCTTAGTCTAGCACGACACGCCACTCGACGGCAGGCAGGCGGCGCTCTAGGCGAGTTCCTAGCTTCTCCAGCCCTTCTCGCTCTTTTTAGCTGCTTTTCCCTCGGCTCCGAGAGCCTCCTCCTGTCCTCCCGACGCAAGTCGACCTACAACAGCTGGTGCGCTGTACACAACCTCCTCCCATGCTTGCTCTCTTTGGAGGATCCTGACAGCGGAAGGGCGCTCACCGCGTTGACGCCCGATGGGCCAATAAAAGTTGCATACGCTCACATTTCTTTGCACGCCCCTGTTGGACGTGGGCTTTACTTTCCCCGTGAGGTCAGCAATCCGCTCGCCGAGTTGCAGCGAAGACAGAGGGGGGGCGCCGAGCGCCGGGTGAGGAGTCGTCGTCGTCTCGTGTTGGGAAACCCACGGGCATAAGAAAGGCGGGGCTCAGCGTGTTTGGCGTGGCCGACCAGGACCGTATGCAAACAGGGGTTTCCTCCGAAAACTCCGCTCACATATACCGGACGAGTCCGATCGCGGGCTCGTCTCTTCTAGGCGATAGCAAGAAAATCGAGGAGAGTCTGGCGGAATAAAGTAAGTTGGAGAAGATATGTGAGACTAGCATGCATAGCACGAGTGCGGAAAGACAACAGGCGTACGGATCTATGGGGCTGGATTCATAACGAGCTGAAGGATGGAAGGATAATCGATGTACAAAGAATGAGCTCAGCAAAAGGATGTTTGCAGTTTTTTTGGTGTGGTTTCATATTAAGTGCGATACAATATTTTTGCTTGAGGTCCGTTTTTTCGGTAAATGGTTAACAGTACAGAACGGCGACGTTACTTTGTCAGTGATGAAGGGCAGGGAAAGGGGGGCATGCCTAATTTGCTGGGATGTTTATGCGACACGGCTGGAGATTTTCTTTGAC
The DNA here is from genome assembly GCF_055824585.1 of Amblyomma mixtum. Lineage (NCBI taxonomy): Eukaryota > Metazoa > Arthropoda > Arachnida > Ixodida > Ixodidae > Amblyomma > Amblyomma mixtum. Next base: position 119,260,285 of record NC_143013.1, read on the forward strand.
TCGCCTCTCTTGGTCGTTTGATATTGTGCACTCAGTACGCCGCAACAGCGACATATAGCAGTGACGGCGTCATGCCTGAATAATATTAGGTGCCTCGCATGGGAAGACATTTTAGTGCCTAACTTAGTTTTGACAATGGCTTTCATAGGTACGTCTTCTATTTTTACTACGAAGAAACTAAGAGGTTAACACTCCTGTGTCCACCTTTGTGTTGATACATCCGTGTACGAGAAAACTTTTTTGCTCCCCTCCAGAGATTGAAAGGAAGTGCATACTGCATAAACAGCTGCAACGTGACAGTTTGCGTACCCTCGTTGGAATGAAAGAAGAAAAGTGCCTCACTGTGCAGCGTGAACAACAGCATTGAGTATTTCCCTGGGCAGAACGCTTCGCTCAGTAGTCTAAAAGCCTCGCCGAATACAAATATTAACTTAAACAATCTAAAATACCTAAACAAAGCCCAGGAAAAAGTGCAGCAAATGCTCTACCGAATAAGAAGAAAGTGTGCAAAACGGGCGCCCCGCAGGATTGGTTGCATCAGTAGGCGCTCATATAGTGGATTGAGGTCGGTCTCTAGCCGGGCCCGCATATAGACAATGACGCGGAGCCTAAGCGCGGCCATCCATCACGGAGAGCGCTTTTATTCGCCACGAAGACCTTTCTTATACAGGGCGAACGACCGGCCGACGTGGTCCAAGGCCCGTCACACACAAAGGCCTATAATCCGACCGGCGCCGCTCACTTGAGCTCACCGGCGGGATTGGAGCTCGCTCGGTCCACGGCACCCACGACGGTCATTCCATCGGCAATCGACACTGTGCAGCCGAACGAACGGGGGGCACCTTGGCGGAGACAGGGGAGACGTAGGAAGCGGTCTCCACACATCCTTCACCTTCTCCTGCGGCAGCGGTGACAAATGCCTACGCGCGGGGACGGACGGGCGCACCGGAAATTAGACAAAATGCTAGTCGCGAGCAAGCAGGGCCGACGACGGAAAAGGCTAAGTGCGCAACAAAAAAGACAGTGCGAAAGTATATAGTGATGTAGTGAGCAGGAACAAAGTCTTGAAAGGAAGGAAAAGGAAAGTAAAGCGAGGTTTATTGAACCAAGCAACTTCAGAAGATGGGACAGAGAAGTGGAGAAGTAGACAGAAGTAGATTAACCAAAAAAGGAACAATGGAACATCATACATAATACATAGGAACATCATACATATGACTGTACTTCAAGGAAAAGACGTGACAATTATAATTGTTCCGTACTCTTGGGCTGTGCTTTACTCCATCGGAGTAAAGGTAAAGGAACTCACATGGACTTGTACGCAGCCCTAGTAATAAGCAAAGCTTTGAAGACTGACCTCTGAACCGTTTGTCTTACAACTGATTTATTCCGATGCATTCAGCCAGATTTATACATCACTGCTGCGCAAGCTCGCGCTCTGAACAACGTGAAGGAAAGACATTGCGAAAATAAAACCGATACTTATTTAGGGGTGATTATGACTGAAGGACCCCTTGCGCTATCCCGCTTATTTTTTCTGATTAAAAACACGTCCAGCAGCTCGCGCTCACGTCTTGATATGCCCCGGCCGATAATAGTGACCAGGTAAAACCGAGGGGAACAGTGGCAATCCTTGACACGCACGCCTAAATTGCTTCCCGTGACCTAGGCCTAAGTTTTTCTGTGCTGCCTTAAATGTTTATTTATTTATTGAAAGTAGCTACAGCGCCCATGAGGCATTATTGTAGGGGAAGATATTACTACATACAATAACGCATGCAAAGAAAATGTTGGGAAACATGTCAGCAAGGATAACACAACATACTAAAAGAAGACTAAATGAGTTCACAAGTAGTACGAGTGATAACACCTCGGCACAGCGCTGGTAAACGCAAGAGACCTGGAAGAAATACATCAGATTATCATTTCAACAGCACTTTCGAAATCAGGTGCATAAACCACATCATTCGGAAGCTTATTCCAGTCCAGGATTGTGTCAGGAAAAAAACGAGTACTTAAATACATTAATGCGGCATTGATATCTCTTAATCTTTTTGTGTTATCTAGTCTCTCGAAATATAATATGGCTGCTTTAGATAAGTGTTTTTATTAATACCGGTATAATCATTGTAAATGCTGTGCAGAACTTCAGCCTACGTTTAGGCATTATCCAGTTTAGCCAATATTGTTACGCGGGCGGCCAGCCGAAGAATGAGACGTGGTGAACCATGGCTATGAGATGATTTAATGGCCGCTGACCTAGCGCGAGCGCTCCGTCCCGCGCCACTGCCAGCTTCGTCTTCGTCACACTACCCGGGGCCTCCGATCGATCGTCCCGATCGGTGACGAACAGACGGCGAAATGGCGATGGTCTTGAGTGGGGGGTTGAACGGTATGTAGAAGATGGTGCAGTGCTGGCCGCCACGATGAGAAAGATGAGAGAATGAGTCCTGGTCCACGAAGCATCCGGGCCGTAGGGTGCCAGGAGCTGACGGCCGAGGTCTCTGGACGCACCGAACGGCAGAGGCAGGGGGACGGTGTCTTTACGTTTGGGTCAGTGGGGTCTTGGGTCGGTGGGGTCTTGGGTCCGTCGGGTCTTGGGTCGTCGTGTAGTGTGGTCCGGGCGGGGGACGGGGCTGGGGTGAGCATCGAGGTCGGTTCAGGTCGGGCGGGCTGGGGCACGGCCGTGCGGCGCTGACCAGGTACTCACGGCCGACGTCCACGGCAGGCCCAGGACGCCGAAGCTCCGTGACCAGGATGGCGATGAAGGAACCCCAGCACCTCACACCAAATGTTATGGGGGGTTAGCCCAGCGGCAGGACGGTACAGGCCACAGTCAGAAGGCACACCGAGCTAAATCACTCCAGCACAAACTGCACGTCCTCGTCGTCGTTCACTGCCGAACGTCCCCAAAACAACGTCGTCTTCTCCTAGCAACTATGCACCGTAACAATATGTATTTTTCCGCGGGACAGTGGAATGGAATAAACCACCCGCATTGCGCACGTGGTGAGCTTTGTCTGGTGCTTAGTATTGCGAACACCAGTTTGCTGCCGTGCACCAGAGATTTGGGCGCAAAAACCACAGAGCTTTCGAAGGGCAGAAAAAACAACAGTGATGCCAAATTTTTCAGCCCATTTTTTTGAGCCCATGCGGCGTCTTATGGAAGTGAGGCCCACTTCAATCTTCTTCCTATTCTCTTCCACTGGCATGCCGGCTTTTCCGAACGAACTTTTCGCTTTTTTTTTGCCATCGAATCACACACAGCGAGCAAAACTGAAATGGGAAACCCAGAGGCTTTCAAGCGGTCAATCTTTTCTGCCAGACATTATTGCATCACATGCGGGTAGTGTTTCTTTGAAGCATATAAAAAGCACCAAGTTCGCGGAGCTTCGCTTTACCAATTGCGAACGTGCCGTTTCGTACGCCAAAGCGCCTTTTTAGATCTTGGTGCATATTACCCACACTCCTATCTATCAAATAAAAAAGTAAGTTATAAATCTAGAGACCCTAATGATCTTGTCAATCGGAACATTTTTCGTAATGCCAAGTTTTTAGAAACAGGTGCTAAAAAAACTACTGAAAATGTTTGATACATTCGAATCGGAGCCAACTCACTGATTTAGGCTACATAGAAGAAGACATTGAGCAGGCAGTGCCGCAGGACGGAGCAGATGGAAGTTGATGAAGACGACGCTCTGAAATGCACAGCGCGAGGCGCAGTTTAACACGAGGCGTGTTGGCTACGGTAATAGCCTTTCACTAGGCTACGGCAATAGCTTGGTGGTCTCGCTGAGCGGCCCTTAAAGGAGATCTGTGCGCGCAGCCGCAGGTTCGATTCCGACTCGTGGATATTGATTCAATTTCTTGTTCTCTTGTTCATGTTTGACATCTAACTCAGTTGGTCAAATTTACAAGGCCCGCGATAGAAGCATGAGGCCCCGTAGTGAAGCTTTCGCTTCAAAATGTTTAAAATCTCGTTCGCCACAAAGGTGAGCAGATCAGGTTCCATTACATTTAAGACTACTAAAAAGTGTCGACATATTCAAGGACCTTGCCCACACATGTGGCTCCAAGTGAGCACACTAGCATTGAGCCAAACTTCACCAAAAATAAGTTTGCAAAGAACTTTCGCTACGCAGGAGCGAATACAGTTTCCTCGATTTGTGCAACGAAGTTGTCATGTTCTGCAATCCTAGAATTGAAATACATCTTCATAAGCACCGTCGCGGTGGCTCAGTGGTTATGGTACTCGGCTGCTGAACCGAAAGACGTGGGTTTGACCCCGGCCGCGGCAGTTGAATTTCTATGGAGGAGAACTTCTAGGGGCCCGTGTTCTGTGCGATGTCAGTGCACGTTAAAGAACCCCAGGTGGCCGAAATTTCCGGAGCCCTTCACTACGGCGTCTCTCATAGCCTGAGTCGCTTTAGGATGTTAAACCCCATAAACCAAACCAACCGTCTTCACAAGCTCGCTAACGTATCGCTAATGTACTGAAGTCACTAATATAATCGAAAGGTGAACATCAACTTACATTTGGTGTCTGTTTAAAGCCTTCTTTTGAGACCCACAATTTAAAGCGTGAAAAAAAAAGAATGCTTTTGTCTGTTAAATGACGCACCCAAGGAGATGACATGCGTATTTGGTGCCGCACATGAACCAGGCATCGTCGGTCTGCCCTAGGTGAGGTTTGCAGAATTCGGGCACGTGGCCACGAGCACAGTACATTGCTGAATTTGGCGGCAACAAAACCAGCATGCACCCTGGCAGCGGACACCACGCTATGGACACAATTCAGCACGGATGAGCAACAATGTATTTCGAAAGATATCCTAGCAACACCGCTTTTACGGTCATTTGTATTTTCTTTTTGCGCATGCGTAATAGAACAGTTGGCTTTCTTGTAACTGTTCGATGTGTTTAAACAAGAAAAAAAGAGCATTATTCTTCACGAGTCGCTTGTGGGAAGTAAACTCCTCTTTAATAGAGAGTGCTGGGACCACAAAGACTCCAAGAAAAGTTCTGCGTAAAATTTTATCACTGTCTTTTGCACGGATAAGCGGTTCGTTGCAAAACTTTGCATCAAGCAAAAATTGACTCAGTAATCGCGAAGATAAATTTAACGTTGACATCTTTCAAAGGATGAAAAATTGGCGCCACTCTGGTTAAAGTTCGGGGTAGCGCTGAATAAAAGGCTTCTGAATAAAATGACTTTGGGGTAAATGAGAAAAAGTGAAAGAAAAGGCTGCCCTCGCGTCAAAAAATGAAGCTTCCGTTGGTTTTAAAGAGTGACAGCGTTAAAGTACAAAAAGAAGAGCAAACTAGAATCGGTGAAAGACGCACGCATAAAGCTGTGCAGGAGGTTAGGTGCAGTCACATGTAGTAAATGCTTCAAGTTAGCCCATTCTCTTCTCATAGCAGGCACACAACGCAAGTTTCAGTACCGAGCTTGACATCGGGGGCGTAGTGGTAATTCCTTTCAGTTGAAGGAGCAACCTTGACACTAACCTTATTGGTTTCTCGAGCTGCCATAAGCCCATCCACTTCAGAAAATAGAAGTGCAATGCTGCCATACTTCTATCTTAGTATGTACCTTGAATGCGCAAAGTGGATAAAAGGACGTCTTGGTAACTTTAATATACTTTCAGCAGAGCAAGCTGCCGGGCTAGTTGATGATGAATTTTGTGAAGTTTGCGCGAAAAACAGAGATGTGTCCTTTCTTCTGTCCCTTGTCTGTTTTTTGCGCTAACTTTTCCCCAAAATTATTACAATTTGGATGTGCTTTTCGGGACACATGTTACATTGGTTTATTGGTTTATTAGGGTTTAACGTCCCAAAACAACTCAGGCTATGAGGGACGCCGTAGTGAAGGGCTCCGGAAATTTCGACCACCTGGGGTTCTTTAACGTGCACTGACATCGCACAGTACACAAGCCTCTAGAGTTTCGCCTTCATCGAAATTCGCCCGCCTCGGCCGCGTTCGAACCCGCGTCTTTCGGGTCAGCAGCCGAGCGCCGTAACCCCTGAGCCACCGCGGCGGGGTGGACACATGTTACAGGTTTCCAATGAACAAATAATAGCACACCGCAGCGCTGCTCTAGTTGGTTGAGCATCCGCCTCTCATGCGGGAGTTGTGAGGTTAGACACCACTGCTGCCGGGTACCCACCGGTGATATGTTGTTTAAAAGTTTTACCCTTGCCTGTTGCTAGGCTTATTCGCGCTGATAAGCTTGGAAAACAGGATTTTGATCTTACCTTGAGTAGCTGAAGAATACCTTGTGCTAATAATTGTTATCATCAACGACAACGAGTAATAGCACGAGTAATAGCATGGCACGGGCAGATGAGCGCCTGTATGTAAAGTCGCCATATAGAAAAGCCCGTCTCTTCTAATTTACCTCAAGCAACATGAGAATGTACTACGTAGCCCTGAACACAGCTCTTCGAGGACAATATATGACGATAATCATGGGTTATCAACTAGGCTGTTTTTAGCATAGGTTTCAGGTAATGTTATCAGCGGAGAAAGCCAACTGAAGGTAAAAGTATCTCCAACATGAGAATGTACTACGTAGCCCTGAACACGGCTCTTCGAGGACAATATATGACGATAATCATGGGTTATCAACTAGGCTGTTTTTAGCATAGGTTTCAGGTAATGTTATCAGCGGAGAAAGCCAACTGAAGGTAAAAGTATCTCCACGAAGACTATTAAAGATTTTCGTTATTTTCAATAAAAAACGCTATATGAAAAATCAGGCCAAATTCAATTCTAATTTTCCTGTCAATTGCTGTTTTTTAGAATTAACGAAAAAACTAGCCTTCCCTAATGATGACGACGCTACAGCTAGTAACTTTATCAACGTCGAAATCAGTATGTAATTGTTTTGTAGTTTCTTAATGCTTGCCATTCAAGCCAACTGGCCTTCCTTCCAAGAAAAAGTAAAAAGTAATAAATGGGGAGATCTAAGTGATCATTCTGAAATCATGTGTCTGAATATCATGGTGAACTATTTTTTCAAAGCGCTGAAATATCAACGTGCGCGTCTGCCGAAACACTGTTCCATAGAAACAAACAATCCCCAAAACTAACCTGTAAGCCAGGTCTACTCTCCAGCCTTGCCATGCATGATGCTCACCAGCCATACTAAATTTTAGACAGGTATACACATTGCGTCCTGAATGCTTCCATTTAGAAGGATCGCACGAACAACAAGAAAACTGGTTGCGGACAGTGATGTCTCTCGAGCGTTTAATAACAATTCACCGCACCTTTCACCCCTTTACCCCCCAGCTATGCATAGCATCATAGCTATGCATGCTATGCATAGCATCATCATAGCATATTGTACGCTTGTGATACAAAGAAATGTTTGAAATATTAACACCACGGTACAGAATTTGGGATTTCGTTCACTTGCTACTCATCCAGGTAGCGCTACACTATGTTTGGCCGGTGGTAGGGAAAGTTAAATCTGAAGACCTCTTCATCGATTTGGTTCAGCGTTAGGCCACTCGCCTTTGTGGCTCGAGGAATGCGGTGCATATGAATACACCGTCATATAAACGTGAAGCTCGGGATGGGGTGATTCTGTCCTGAACGTATCGATTTCGGAGGCACATTGAGCTTTGCTTTGATTCGACAAACACAGCCTGTACCAAAGCAAATCACAGTGGTCTGATCTCTTTTTAGGCCCTTTAAAATTCTAGAGATGTTCACTACCCAGGAATTTTTTTTTTATCTCTAGACACTCTGGTATGCGATTTTCATATTTCCTACATTACTTGGCTTGACTCTTTTCCTGTTGTGAAACTAGCTTCAGCACGTTAGCAATTTTTATTTGTATCGGTAAAATACCTTTTTTTACGCACCTTCTTGCATCATCTACACGAAAAAGTTTAGACTCAGGTAACACGATAGCTTTAATTTTGGCAAATTTTCAACTATAGCTGAAAATTTGATAACCATACGTTATTTCTTTCCAGGAAAGAAATCGTTTGCCTGTATGGCAAAACAAACTTGAACGTTATCGAAAAAAATCAGATGGGTATTTAAACACATATATGAAAGGCTTCGAACTGCAACGCTTGCAAGAAAACTGGGTGTTCAGAACTAAAGGGCTGGAACTCATTGAGACGCATGTGCTTATTAAAGGCATTCGCAGTAGCACAAGTGCTGCTAAACTAGCACCTCAGTATCTCCTAAACAAAAAGAAGCGCCTTTTTCGTTCGACAAATGCAAAAACCTGACCGACCACTGTAAAGGAAATTTTGCAGCTGAATTTGAAATTGGTACATGACGCTAAAGCTTACTTTTTATTCTCACTGTGCTAGTATACTCCTAACGATGCAAAAATTACTTGGAAGGGTGTGAACCCTAAAGAAGATATTGAGATTTCTCTTCATGACTCATCTGGGAAGCCTTCTACTCCCCCCCCCCCCCCCCCCCCCTTGCCCCGCACAATGGCCCGTAGTGTTCAACACCGTTTTTACACTGAGGTCCTCTTCGCTTCATATCAATGTAACATTACTGTGCCGCGCACTAGTGTTTGCTGCATGTCTCATATTTGAACGATTCCTGGCGAGATTGTGAAGCCATTTGTTTCATGCAAATTTCATCCTCATGTGGCAGTTGCAAGAATAACGAAAAGTTCCTAGAGGGATGCAAGATTTAATCATCTCTCTTTTTCTCAAGATTTGCCGGCACTACCTAGATTAAGAAAGGATGCCCTCAGCAAAAAAATTGGGAAACGGCTTTCATTACCCAAATCAGCTAACTGAAATTCACACTTTTAAATTGCCTACTAAGCTCATTAAGAAGCATTTCTTCTAAATTATGGAATTATATAATGTACTTAGCATATTCGACTTCCAGAAAAAGCCGCCCCAAATTGGGATGCTCACCAGGTCACTTTTGAAGAGCTCGTTCAGAATAACGCAGTTCGGCTCATGCTCTGTGTTTGTGACGACACTGCGCGTTTAGAACAGTGAAATCTAACCATTAAATGCCTTGTTTAGCACAATGTAGCAAACTCTCACTCCTAAAATTTTTGTCATAAAATTTATCATTGCCAGTCATTACCCACTTATATATTTACTACATCCACTTATCGCTAAGGTCGTGTCGGCCGTCAGCGTGAGGTAGGAACCATTTTCTTCGCACGAACACTTATGACGCTTAAGCCTTCGCGTATCAAAATATTGGAACAACGTTACCGCAGCGATGGCTTGTATTCTTGACAATGCAACCGATCATCAGTTCCTAATGACTCTGCTTTTAGCGTTATCCTGAGTTAGGCATTTTTGTCTTCTTTATTTTCTTCCTGTAACACATTTTCTTTGTTCTAGTATTTCTCGATCTGTTATGTGCGAGCGGTTATGTCGTTTTTTTATTTCTTGTTGTTGTTACGCTATTTTCTAATACTTTGTTCAATTAGTAATTAACACTTTCTTTGCCCTCTTGTTGTATATTATAGAGCTTTGTGCTTTTTATTTCTAGTGTGTTTTTTCTCTTTTTTGTATTATTGTAATTAATGTCACTTTTTTACGTGTCTTCTCATTTGCTAACCACTGTATTTCGCTAGGTAGATTGACCACTTTTATTCGTTTTTTGTTCTTTTGTCAATCCCCTCTACGATGCCATGGCGCTTGAGCGTACAGAAAACAACATGGTAAATAAAACGCGTCTTGATTTACTGCGTGTTTAGCCTGTGTGATTATCTGTTAGAAAAAAAAATGACGTTTTTCATTGCAGTGCCATACGCAGAAAGTTCAGCAGGGCTGGCCAGAAGCTGTTCTCTTTTTATTTTTATGTTAAGGGGTCATCTTGTATTGCCGAATTGCATTCGCAATTTTAAAGAATAGTGAACCTACTGAAGGAACAATTTTTTTTTCATTTTTAGTCCGTGCAAACAGGGGTGCTCTCAGAAGATTTAAGGTGTGAATGGTCATTCCGACTTTAATGTTGGCCTAAAAACTACGTTCAATTGTAGTCCGCAGCTTTTGCTCTAAACTAATTCTTCGTATCTGTGTTTTCACAGCGTTAATTGGACATGAAAGCAATATCATTCATTGTAACATTCACGACATTCTAAAGTGTTGCTTTGTAAATATTTGTTATACCTTTTTATTGTAAACGCTGTCATAAAAGAAGAGATTCAAATTAAACACTTTTTGAGGGTGTTGAAAAAGAGTGAGCTTAACATAAATAACTACTCTAAAGCGTTCCAACATAACCTTGAATTTTTAAAAATTAAACCATTATAATTTGTTATACTATCAAAAAAATATTCTTCATCTCCTCCTCTGCCTATTGCAGGTGCTTCTCTAGTACATGGTACCCGGATCTACATATTCCTATCGTCGGCTAATGTGTTCTGTGCCTGCACTTCGCCTTATATATGGTAATTTTACGTCACCGTTCACACAGTGATCACTTACCACTCAAAAGTTTTTCGATATTACCTAGAGAAAAGAGTGACGCCGCCACCTGAGCGGGTTTCTTAAAAAATCATTTCATCCACCGCGTCTCTCATAGCCTCAGTCACTTTGGGACGTTAAACCCCAACAAACAAACAAACAAACAAACAAACAAACAAACAAACAAACAAACAAACAAACAAACAAACAAACAAACAAACAAACAAACAAACTTCATCCACCGTGCGAATTCCGAGAAGATGAGGTTTCGTGTTTTGTTAAGGCTTGTTTGCGGGGCCAAAAACGAGGATTTTGAGGCGGTTGTTGCTCCCGGGTACTGTACTCTGTGCACAGACTGGATAATTTAATTTATTTATTTTTTGCAGTGCCCTCCGGGCCACAGGCATTACAAAAAGGACTAGGTTACATAGAAAGAAAAAAAAAGCAATTAATACAGTAAAGCGGATGTTATTAGAACACAAATTCCACTTTCTCTAGAACATACACAGTTAGGTAGCGCATCTTTAAAGCGTAGTTTAAAATATATTAAATGGCTGCAATACCGGTGGGCAGGCGGTTCCACTCGACGGAAGTCTGGGGAAGGTGAGGCTGAAAAAAAGCTTTGGTACGACATTCTGCAACGCCAACCTTATCTTCTGGAAGAGGGCTAAGCCACTGATTCTCCGGCGATATTGTAAGGATGGGAGGGAAAAGTGGGGTTTTTCACTTTTTCAATCAATTTAAGAGCAGTGAAAGTTTGGTGTTCGGCTTCTAGGTGAACTTTCACAGAATTTCTGTGATGTTTGCCTCGAGGAGGGTCCTACCGTTACGGCAAAATTCACATGTTGTGCCCATAAATATCCCGGCTAAATACGGACCCATATCTTCATCACGTTATACGCCTGTCAATGGTAGGTCATCTGTTGCAGCGCCAATTTTTCCTCTAGGTAATATTGAGAAACTGAAAGCTTATCGCTAACAGCTTAGTTTCGACATCGTACAAAAGAACTAGACTGAATTGAGTCCACATA